>NW_021319154.1:505625-508775 GCF_001605985.2 Dendrobium catenatum | reverse complement strand
GATTTGAGTTAAACTTTAAATATTAATAAATTAGGAATTTTAATTAAATGTATTTTAAAATTTAATTGATTGCTACCTTTGTTTCACACTAAGACCGTGAAGTTTATTTCACCTTCCTTGGGGCTAAGCTAATAGCCTCGTAGGCCTGAGTTACCCAGTAGCAGTCGGGGTTAATTAAATTATTTTAAATTGGTTGGAATTAAAGGAGTGAATTAACATTAAGGAGAATTTATTATTGATTTTAATGAGTTGGTTGATAATTTTAATAACCTATTAAAAGAATTTTAGAGGTTGGAGAAGTTAACATATTTTAAAGGATTATCCAAATATGTTAACTAAGGGGTCAAACTTTGACTTTTAAAACTAGGCTTAACCTTAAGAATTTCAGGTTTTTAATAAATACTAGACCTAATTATGAGTTTTTAGATAGGTGGTACACTCAATTTGGAGTTTTCTATGAAAAGTTATGATTTTTGGAAGTTCTGGCCATATTTGACCTAAAGTTACCTAAGGTGTTGAGTCCTTGGTTTAAACCAAATTATGGAGGTTTAATATTTTTAGGGATTAGTAGATTCTAATTGGAGTCATTAGCCATTAAGTTTGATTAGTCAAAATTTTCTATAATTAATAGTAAATTTTATAGATTTTACATGTTCGTAGGGATTACCAAACTATCTCAACTAAGGGAGCCGCTTAAGGATTTGAACCCAAATGAGCCCTAAACTCCTTGGGATCAATTCCAAAGGTCATAAATGACCTAAGGACATATCAACAAGTGTTTAAAACCCTTTTGAGATTTTTAAGATTTTTTAAGATTAATTAAAATTGATTAAACCCTAATTACCTAAGTGACGCTAAGACAAATCTAGAGATCAATTTCATAGGGTTTCAATTCAAATGTATTAGGGGATTAATCAGCGACAATTAAGGACATTTAAATGGATTTTACAAGTTAAGAATAGTTCATTATCAATTAATTAGGATTAACAGGCCATTTCTAAGAAGGATTTTTGAGGCTCCTACTTGGGGAACCAAATGAACTCCAAATTTGATGAAATTTGGACCAAAGGATCACCTAATCCTAAGGACTAAACCCACCAAATTTGAGCTCAAATAGAGTACTCTAAGGTGGTTAACCAAACCACCCAAGGTGAGCTCTAAATCACCTTCAAATCACTATAGGGGTCTATCCTAGGCTTGGATTGGGGAAAAATCAGTGGCTCTACACTCCTCATCTTACACATCATCAACACACCAAAAAATCACACCCTAAATCCCATTGGATTGGTCTATATCCTCTTTTGGATTTAAGGGTCAAACCATGACCCTTAAATTTAAAAATTAGGGAAAATGCCCTTGAACAACTTAAAATGGGGAGATAAAATTTGGACATGTCAGGAACATGTTCAATTTCAATCTCCCAAAATTCCAGACCTGGTGGACTTGTATTTAAAAAATAATTAAGGAAATTCATAAAATGCTCAAATTGAAATTAAGCCTAACACTGACCTAACCAGGGTCTGGAACCATAGGGCTTTTGTAGAGCTCCTTGAGAACTTTCCAATGAGCCTAATAACACCTAATTTGGACAAGCGTGCAGGGAGTTATGAATTTTTGAAGTTCCCTTGAATTTATGGATTTATTAATCCGGCAATTACACAATCAGCAGGCCTTTACATGCGCCGCGCGCTGATAGGCCAAGCAATCATTGGCGCTAACGGTTAACGACCGGGTTAACCACAGGCTTCGAATGGCGGATCGAACGGCTGGGATTAACGGCTCTCTGATACTGCGGGATCTAATCCGAGCCGTTGATCGAGATCAACGGCTAAGATTTCGTCTTCAACCTCCCGCTCGTATCCGAGATCGCAGAGCTTCTCCAGCTTGATCAGGGCGATCCCGCCAGCGAACTCCGATGAAATTTCACAGGGAGGATCAGGTCAGTGGAAACCTTCAATCCAATGGAGGAGATCCGTTGGGTGAAGGTTTCCTTCACGCTTGACCGGACTACCAAGATAGGGAGCTCGGGAGGGAGGGATTACCGCAGAGAAGGCCTCAATGAATGAGCTTCTCTATCAAGAAGCTTCAGGGGATGATGGAGAACAGTTCTCCTTCAGACGTCGGGACCGGAAGACGGCCGGAGGTGCGACTTCGAGCGAGACGCCGAAAGATTTCACGGGCGCTTGCTCGAATGGAAGGAGGGATCGATCTGGGAGCTCGGAGGAAGCATCTGAGAGTTTGAAGGAGCTCTGGGAATCGATCGAGAGCAAATGCCAATGCCTCTGGAGGTCTGGCAAGCTCGAGGGTATTCAGCCACCTTTCGGGAGCTTGGACGGCCAAGATTGAGCTGGAGAGGGCTCGGATCGCTGCCAGGTGGACGATGGCGACGTCCAGGGGAGATCGTGGGGATAAAACCGGTGGACAACAGCCTTGAGCCAGGAATTGTCTGGGGGGGGACCACCGGAACTCAATTTCCATTGGCTCTGATCGCCGCCGGCCATGGTCTGGGTCGAGTTGATTGGGGGAGACCGATGGGGACGTGCTGGAGATAAGGGTGGAGTCAATTTGGTCTGGGAAGGTCTGGATAGAACTGGTTGCTGGATTGGACCCAAACCTGCTCGGTTCGAGTCGAATTGAGCTCGATCCAGGTCAGATCATACATTGGGTTTGGTATGGGAGATAGTTCTGGGTCTGGTGCACCCAATCCAGGTGACAATTGGATCCAATTTGATCTGGGTAGGAAGATGGCTCGGGTTAATCCAAACCTACTCAGTTCGGGTCGATTTGGGCTCAACCCAGGTCAGGCCAGACCCTGGGCTTGAGGTGGGAAGTGGGTCTAGGTCTAGTGGACCCAATGCAAGTGGCAATTGGATCCAATTTTGTCTGGGTTAAAAGATGGCTCGGGTCCAAGTGTTTTTGGCTACTTTGGGTTAGCCTAACTCTTGACCTAGGCTAGCCCAAGGAATGGGCTAGCTGGAGGAAGTGTGTTGGACCTGGGGCCACCTATGAGAGGTGTTGATCAAGTTTAATTGGGCTTAGGTTGAGAATTGGCTCAATCCCAAGTGCTCTTGGGAACTTTCGGTTAGCCTAACTCTTAACCCATGTGAACCCATGGGTTGGGCTGGTCAAGGAAGGTGCATTGGGTCAATG
>NW_021319154.1:491723-500132 GCF_001605985.2 Dendrobium catenatum | reverse complement strand
TCCTAAGGATTTCATGTTCCTTTTTAAGTTCTTCAAGTTCTAGACTTAGACTAGCATGCATATTTTTTATTTTCTATATGCATCATGCATGTGTTCAAAAACTTCAAATAATTCATCATAAGTTAAGTCACATACCTCTTCTTGATCTAACTGATCAAGACTGTCAGCCATTAAGCACGGATTAGTGACTTCCTCTTCTTTTTCAGTCTCTAATGAATCTGATGCTGAGTCCGCCCAGAAAGCTTTTTGAAACTTCTTTCTGCCTTTCTTTACAGTAGGTTTCTCCTCTACATTCTCCTTGCTAGGATTGGCTTTAAGTTTAGGACAATTCGTCTTTATATGTCCAAGTTTCCTGCACTCATAGCAAATAACATCATTTGAAATCGTGGTATTTCTATTGAATTTACCTCTATTCCATTGCTGGCGTTTATTATGCTTCCTCTTCAGAAAGCTTATGAATTATTTAGTCATCAATACGATATCTTCTTCATCCTCAGGTTGTGAGTGTTCACTCTTAGACTCTTCCACATTCAGTGCTATGGTCTTCTCCCTTCATGGTTCACCTGCATTAATCTTTCTTTGGCTAACTCCTTGCTCGTAAGCAATAAGCCAACTAAGAAGATTGTCAATAGAATAAATGTTTAAATCCTTAGACTCTATAATTGTAGTTATTTTAGCATCATAAGCGGTAGGTAAACAATGAAGAATCTTATTAACCATTTTAGTATTTGTCAGTTCCCTACCAAGTGCATACAAAGAGGTGACTATTTGTGTGAATCTTTTGTACATGTTAGAAATGGATTCATTAGGTTTCATGCAAAATAATTCATAATCATGCAACAAGATATTGAGTCTAGATTGTTTAACCTCATTAGTCCCATCATATGTTATACAACGTCTATCCCATATATCCTTTCCACTTTTGCAAGTGGAAACCCGCATGTATTCTTCCGATTTTAAAGCACAAAAGAAACTATTCAAGCATTTAGCATTTAGTTGTGCTAAGTCACATTCTTCTACTGTCCAGTCTGTAAAAGGTGTTTCAACTCTAACTCCATCAACTAATCTAGTTGGTTTTGTATATCCTTCTGGACTAAGATTCACATACGATAATCAAGTGACTGTAAGAAAGTAGACATGCATGTTATCCAAAAATCAAAATGTATATTATCAAATAGTGGAGGATTAGTAATAGAGTAACCCTCAGGTATGTTTCTGTTTCTAAATGTAGCCATCTACGTTAATCAAAAAGTAGTCTAAACTTATGATTTTGAAATAAGGCTCTGATACCACTTGTTGAGATTCGTTCACTATGAATTAGGTTGTTAAACCTAAGCTTATGTCCCAAGGCTATCCAAGAGGGGGGGGGGGGGGAATTGATATTTTAAAAAAAATATCCCTCTTGAGTATGTTGAACCGAAAATAAACTTTAATGAATTTTTAGAAAAAGTTTTTAAACCATAATTTTTTTTAAACAAAACAAAATGCGAAAAATAAAAAGAAATAAAAGTAAAAGACACAAGATTTATAGTGGTTCGGTCTAAACCAGACCTACATCCACTCCCCGGAGGCACCCTCCGAGTATTGCACTAATACCAATAGTGTCTCTCCTTTTGCACCCACAGTAAGGTGGAGAAGCCTTTACAAACACTCTTTCCACCACTACCCGATCCGGTATAGAACCATCATCCTTTTACACTATTCCCAGTGTTGGCAGAAAGCCCTTCGTACTTTCACACTCTCCTAGTGTGGACAGAGAACCCTTCTTCCTTTCACACTCTCCTAGTGTGGGCAGAGAACCCTTCATCCTTTCACACTCTCCTAGTGTAGGCAGGGAACCCTTCGTCCTTTCACACTCTCCTAGTGTGGGCAGAGAACTATTTGTCCTTTTACACTCTCGTAGTATGGACAGAGAACCCTTCATCCTTTCACACTCTTCTAGTGTGGGTTGAGAACCCGCAGTTGTTCACACTCTCCAAGTGTCGGCAGAGAACCGGATCTCCTTGATAGATCTTCTCACCAAAAATCTGGAAGGAAGAAAGAAAGGAGTGAAGTAATCCCAAACCACAAGTAGAGATTCTTACGTTTGAACACAAAACAAAGCCTTTACGCTCCAGTGGTAGGAATCCTCCTTTGAATGCTCTCTCACACTCTCTCCTTAACTCTTCTTTCAATAGGTACGAAGATCAATGAGCAAAAAGATTGGGTGGCAGTCTAAATTGGACTATATATAGGAGAGATAAGAAAAACTGTCAAAAACTGCAAATTTTTCAAGTTAACATGAAATGAATCTTTCCGTACGATCGTGGATCGTCCTGGAAAATTTTACTTAAAGTGTTGGAAATGAGCTTAATGAATATTGGTACGAAATATGTTCGTACACGATTATCGTCCCGTACAAACTAGGTTCGTCCGGTACGATCAGTTATACCACAGGTCGGTTCCCAAATAACTGCATGGATGTAACCAATTTTGGTAAGTCGGTTCACATCATCTTGGGACGAGCAGGACTTCATCCGGATGAAATTTTTACATAGTGCAACTCGTCCTGGGATGATTTGGATTTTGTCTGCACGAAATTTTTACAGAGAAGAAATCATCCTGGCATGATTATAGATTTCATCTGAACGAAATTTTTACAGAGCCTAACTCGTCCTGGGACGAAAATAATTTTGTCCTGGACGATCAAGTCTTAGAAAAATTTTCTCCAACTCCTGATCGTTCCATTGCTCTTACAGGGAGAAAATTGACTTGATCATCCCGTACGAACTATGTTCCTCCCGTACGATCAGTACAAATTTTGTACGATCTCCTTAAGTGTGTGTGTGTTTTTATTCACTCAATTACAATCACTCCCTCTCAAATCAAAGAATAATTTAAAGCTTCAATTTTCAAATAATTATATACTGAATTTAATTTGAAGTCTTCTTAGTTTGTAGTTTAATTTTCCTGAAATGTTAGTACACACAAGAGCAAAAATAAATCTTCCAAAAAGTGTTAGGAGATAACTACACATAAAATAATAATATTTGGAATCATCAAAACTATTTTAGTTGCAAAAATGTAAAACATGCAAATAGCAACTCTCTTAACAACAATTACTTGTTTAACACTTACTAGGAAGCAATTGTCGTTGTGTGACACCAATATTTTTATAACATTAGTTTCTTTTCCTATTTTAGTAGTTTCTTTTCATCACTAGTAGTTAATTTTTTCTGCACCTGTGTACTAATAGTTTATTGTAGCAATTGTTCTTTTTTGCATTAGAATTTATTTTGATATTAAACTGATTTAAATATTTAATTAATTTCATTTACTTGTTTGGAGGAGCTCATATAAGAGAGATTTTGGAGAGCTTGTAGGGTATTTTGCTCTGTTCGAGAGTCTTGTACATTAAAGCTTATGTTTTGATAGTTGGGGAGCAATTGATTATGAATTGGGTTGAGAATTGTCTTGAGTTGAGTTTGAGTTGTGTTGTTTTGAGAGTTATTTGTTCGAAGAGTTTTAGAGTTTGTGAGGGATTTTGTTGAGAGTTGAATTTATTTTTATATGTTTGATAGTGGAAAATAATATTTCTCTGCCTGCATTTTTCTGTCATAACTTAACTGATCAATTAAACAAAATAAATTTTCTAGTTACTTGTATTAATCTCAATCTTAAAACTTTCAGATTTTTTTAAAATTCTCAGATTTAAAACTTTCATTTAAAATGCTCTCATATTTTAAAAAAAAAAATCCTGAGATTTAAAATATTTTTGATTAAGAATAACTAATTAATTTTAATTTATTAGTTAATTTTGACTAGTCAATTAATTTTAATTAGATATTTCATTAGCTAAAGGAAGAGAGGTAATATTTTAACTGCCATAGACCTCTAATATTTCAAAAGAAATAATATTTGAAATGCCACCACAATTCAAAATTTTCCACTTAAGGTTACCTATATTAGAATCTCTTAAAGAGATGTCTCATTTGGAAACATTTGAAACACTTCAAGATAATCTTTTGGACTAAAAATGATATCCAAAAAATTCTCATTTATGCTGGATGACATTTGGGAGAATGATGAGAAGTAGGATAAAAGTAAATGGAAGAACATGCTTCCCCTTTGTCTTATAGAAATTTTTGTTAGAAGGCTTTAGTAACAAGTCAAATGAACTTAATTGCAATGATAATTGCAAAGGTCATTAAATAGCCTGGAGGCCAGGTGTTTCTAACCTCTCAACTTTCATGCATTAGTTGATATAGAAAACTCTAGTGCTAATAAAACTAATCAATTTCTTTGATTAATTTTAATTAATTAAACTAAATTAGTTAATTAATATTTAAAAATCAATTTTTTAACATTTTAATTGATTTAATATTTAAATTGAATTCCTCTCTAAATTTTTAAGATAATTTTGGAAGCCTCCCAACGTTCCCACCCCACCAGGGGAAATCGAGATGAAATTTGCCTTAGTTTCTTCTCACATGACCTAAGATTGACAATGTGAGGTCTTCAATTTGAGTTTTCCTAGCCAGATCTAAGGTACGATGGCCTGGGGTTTTTAAATTTAAAATCATCCATCTAGATCAGAGATCGATGGCGCAAGTCTTCAAATTTTACATTATTCCACCAAGATCTAAGATCAATTGTATTGGGCCTTCAAATTAAAACCATCTCGACCGGACTTAAAGTCAATAGTACGAGGTCTTTACAAATAAAAATACCTGTTGCTCTACAATTGATATAACTTTATACAAGATTAATTAAAATATTTTTTCTTAAACTTATTAGACAACAGTTGAGATCACTATAAAGCTTGAGAACCTAACATGTGTTTTAAGTAAAAAGGAATAACCACTGGAAGTGATTTATGCATATGGGATAGGAGGCGAACTACTCGAGTAGGCCTTACACACAGGCTAGGGCGTCGGACAAGCATGGCTGTGATTGCATGGACTAGCGTGTCACATGAAGAGGGGTTTTGGTCAGATGGGCTTCGGAGTTGATGGCGGGGTCATCGGGTTGGAGTAGGTGAAGGGTTCAAATTTACCAACCGAAATAGAGGAGATGGGGGGTTTTTTGGGCTTCGACTTTCTTTCTCTGCTTGCAATACCAAGAGATGAATGAGGGAGGAGTGCAAATGCTTGACCCAAATATTCATGTTTGTTGTTTTGAAGGAATGAGTGTGCATTTATTTTGTTTTGAACGAACAATTGCTTCATTTGGGAATGAACCGTATGAGGTGGGGCCTAACTCAGAGGAAGACATCTTCGTTTGCATCTTTCAAATGAGTTCCCCTGAAGTCCCATACACGCTTTCTCTAGCATGGTAGGATTGAAGATTACGATTGTGGTGTCACCCGACACCTTTCATACATGCTTTTATCTAGCGTGGTGGAAAGGCTCAACTTCTAAAATTTACCCTAAACGGGGATGAAGCTGGGAGGCTACTGAAATTCAGACTAAAACGCATAGGACTTAAATAAATAATAGGGTGTTGACTTAAGCAAAATAATAGAGAAAAGAAACCAAATTGTAGGAAACCGAACATTAAATTGAAAAATACACAATCATAATTAATATACGAATGTTAACTAATAATGCTAGTCATTCAAATAAATATTAGTGGACAAAGAAAAGAGCAAATATAAAATATGATGACAAGCTCACAAACAATAACACAAAATTTATAATATAATCATCATGTTGACTAGAATGTGAACATCGACAAGCAAGTTCATTACCTAAATCAAAAATTACCTTCAAGGACAACAAGGGACTTGTGATTTTAAACATTATCCACCCACAAGAATTGAAGTTGATGAGAATGTGTAATCTGATTGCAAGCGAGAGTGTAAAATCCTGGACACAAGCTATAAATCATCTACAGATGATAATAGTCAACGTGACAAAATCACATCAGTTATGTAAGAAAATACATCATCCCTCTAAAAATAATGAAATTTGATATGCATTAAACATGATGGTTTGATGCATTCAAAGAGTTAAAAGTGAATGAAGTCTATGCGCAATCGACACCATTCAACTCCAAGCAACCATGCTGACTTGTTTGCAAATAATAATACTTCATGTAGGAAGCTTGAAAATACATCTGTTGACCTCATTTTTGTATGAGGTCACTAAGGCCCTTCCAAACTCCAGATCAATCCTAGATCCTACGATCCACTCTAGACTTTAAGATTCTTTCCTAGAGCCAGACCTTAGGGCCTACTCTAGAGCTTAATTTGACCCATTAACCCATACACCCCTTCTCTTTCAAATCTTTGAATCAAGTCCATTCCAAGTCCTTTTGAATGTAAGGGATGACCCCTTGGGTACCCAAGAGACCTCTCTTGGAGGCCCAAGCCTTGGGTTCACTTGGGTTAGCCATATAGCTTGACCCAAGTGACCAAAGAGAGGTCTCCCTTGAGCCATTTCTTAACCTTAATCAAATTGAATCCAAATCAAGGTGTCATTGGGTTCCCATTGACCCAATGCACCTTCTTTGACCAGCCCAACCCTTGTGCTAACTTGGGTCAAGAGTTAGGCTAACCCAAAGTGCCAAGGATCACTTGGGATTGAGCCAATTCTTAACCTAAGCCCAATTGAACTTGATCAACACCTCCCATAGGTGGCCCTAGGTCCAGCACACCTCCTCCATCTAGCCCATGCTCTGGGCTAACATGGGTAAGGTTTTAGGCTAACCCAAAGTAGCCAAAAACACATGGACCCGAACCATCTTCCAACTCAGATCAAATTGGCCCCAATTTCCACTTACATTAGGTCCACCATACCCAGACCCACTTCCCACCTCAAGCCCAAGGTCTGGACTAACCTGGGTTGAGCTCAAATTGACCTGAACCGAGCATATTTGTGTCAACCCGAACCATCTTTTAACCCAGAACAAATTGGATCCAATTGCCACTTGCATTGGGTGCACCAGACCCAGACTTATCTCCCATACAAAACCCAGGGTCTGACCTGACCTTGATCGAGCTCAATTCGACTCTAACCGAGCAAGTTTGAGTCCAATCCAGTCAACAACTCAATCCAGACATTCTCAGGCCAAATTGACTCCACCCTCGACTCCAGCATGTCCCCATCGGCCTCCCCCAGTCAACCTGACCCAAACCATGGCCGGCGGCGGTCAGAACCAATGGAAAATGAGTTCCAGTGGTCCCCCCCAGACAACCCTTGAATCAAAGCTGCTGCCCACCGGTTTGATACCCATGACCTCCCAAGGACGTCGCCATCTTCGACCTGGCATCAATCCGAACCCCCTCAAGCTCAATCTCGGCCGTCCAAGCCCGCAAGAGGTGGCTGAATAGGCTCGAGCTCCCTAGACTACTAGAAGCATTCGAAATCGTTTGAAATCATTCCCCCAGAGCTCCTTTGACTTCCCAGGCTCTCCCTTCGAGCTCCCAGATCAATCTCTTCATCTGTTCGAGCAAGCGCCCGTGAAAGCTTTCTGCGTCCCACTCGAAGTCGCACCTCCGGCCATCCTCCGATCCCGATGTCTGTAGGAGATCAGTTCGCCATCATCCCCTGAAGCTTCCTGATAGAGAAGTTCATTCGTTGAGACTTTCTTTGCAGTAATCTCTTCATCTAGAGCTCCCTAGCTAGGTAGTCCAGTCAAGTGTGAAGGAAACCTTCACCCCAACGGATTTCCACCGTTGGATTGAAGGTTTCCACTGTCCTGATCCTCCCTGTGAAATTTCATCAAAGTTCGTTGGCGGGATCACGCCGGAGAAGCCTTACGGTCTCAGATACGTGTGGGAGGTTGAAGATGCAATCTCAGCCGTTGATTCCGATCAAAGGTTCGGATTAGATCCCGCGGTATCGGAGCGCATTTAATCCCAACCGTCCGATCCTCCATCCGACGGCTGTGGTTAATTGGACCGTTAACGGTTAGCGCCAATGATTGCCCATCCAATCGATGCGCGGCGCGTGTAATGGGGCGCTGACTGTGTAATGGTAGATTTAATAATTCCAGAAATTCAAGGGAACTTAAAAAAATCATAACTCCCTCCACACTTGTCCAAATTAGGTGTTCTTAGGCTCATTGGAAAGGTTTCAAAGATATCTACAAAAGCCTCATGGTTCTAGGCCCTGGCTAGGTCAATGTTAGGTTTAATTTTCGTTTGAGCATTTTATCAATTTCTTTAATTACTCTTTAAATACAAGTCCACCAGACCTGGAATTTTGGAAGATTGAAATTGAACATGTTTTTGACATGTCCAAATTTTATCTCCCCATTTTAAGATGTTCAAGGACATTTTCCCCAAATTTTTAGTTTAAGGGTCATGGTTTGACCCTTATATTTAAAATGGGGTATAGATCTATCCAATGGGATTTAGGGTATGATTCTTTGTGTGATGATGATGTGTAGGATAAGGAGTGTAGAGCCACTGATTTTGCCCCAATC
>NW_021319154.1:482127-491623 GCF_001605985.2 Dendrobium catenatum | reverse complement strand
ATTTAGAGCGATCTTCAAGGAGGAATTAGGAAAAGCATATGTCATCAGTGATACAGAAGAAGAGTCTGAAGGTGCACCTGCTCCTGTAAATGAACCAAATTATCATAATTTGGTTTAAAGATTTGATCAGCTAAAGACTCATTTTCATCAACACTTTGATCAAATTGAGACTCATCTTCAACAGCAGGCTGCTCAATATCAACATAACATGGGTTATTTGAGGGGACAAATGAATGAAATTAGTACCAATGTACTTATGTTGAATACATACTTTAATCTCTTTGGTACTGCTCCTCCTCCTCCTCCAGATCAGGGACCGTCCGAGTGATTATTGCACTTTATGTTTTGTGTTTGTAATGTTATTATTTATGTGTTAGTTGTTGTTTGTTTTTAGTAGTTTGATGTATTTCTACTTTATTTTAGTTGTTGTATTAATATCTTGATGAATACTTGTAATATTTAAAATGATATCAATATAAGTTCTTATATTTTGATTTGAATTTACTTTTGAAATGTTTGTTAGACTTTATGTAAATCATCAGATTTTTAATCTTAATCGTGCTATAACCTGAATTGCAAGAAAAATTAAATTCATTAGAAAATCTAATTATTCTAAGTTAAAGTTTTACTTATAACTTGATATTATTAGAATTTTCAATTTCACGTCTCTTCTTTAGACTATATTATTGTTAATATTATTATTGCAATTACGATGTTTTCTTATTTTATATTTCACTTATCAATCATTATTTATGCACTTAGAGAGATTTGAAATTTTAGATTATTATTTTTGGAAAAAATAAAATTACTCTTGCAAATTGAGTAAAAGTACAATAAAAAAAAATCAAAAGGAATGCGCATAGGTTCGCAAAGTAAAAAAGAGGCAACAAATAATCCCAAAGTAAAAATGATGCATAAAAGTGTGCCACAACTATGAAAAAGATGCTCAAAGCGCCACATGTGGTAGTTATTTCTTTCCAAACGCTTTTAATCTCTTAATTCAAATTGATCTTATGTTCATTTATACTTGATATTGAAATTTGAAATATACAATTTTTCATTCATCCTTATTACAATGATTTTCTCTATCTTAGTGTCTAAACTGACTCATGTCTTTGATAAATTTTTTTTTATCTATGTTATATCACTTTTTAAATTATATGAATTTCTATGATTTGCCTAATGTTTTAATTTTACTTACATAACTTATTTCAATCACTGTTAAGATTATATTATCAAATGATTTTTATATCTCTGCTTACATTTCAAGTTGTTTTTCTCTTCTTCACTTTTAGCTGTTGTTAAAAAGGTGGAGAAATTATTTATTGAATTGTATGTTGTGAGTCTTGTATCTTGTGTTGTGTCTTGTGTCTTGTGAGTCTTGTATCTTGTGTTAGTATTTGCGTTTATGTTGTTTTTGTGATTATGTTGTTGTTTTGTTTTGTATAAAATTTTTGAAAAACAAAAATAATTTTTGAATCAATGCCTCCTTATTTTTATGAATTCATCAATTTAGGAGGAGTTTAGGAGATTCTTAGAATTTGCAATCCTACAAATAATAATTGTTTTGCCATCATCAAAAAGGGGGAGATTGTTAAGAGAGTTGCTATTTATATATTTTATATTTTTGTAACTTGTATAGTTTTGATGATTCCAAATATTATTGTTTTATGTGTAGTTATCTTCTAACACTTTTTGGAATATTTTTTTTTGCTCTTGTGTGTACTAACATTTCAGGAAAATTGAACTCAAAACTATGAAGACTTCAAATCAAATTCAGCATACAATTCTTTGAAAATTGAAGCTTTAAATTGTTCTTTGATTTGAGAGAGAGTGATTGTAATTGAGTGAATAAAAACATACACATACTTAAGGAGATCTTACAAAATTTGTACTGATCGTACGGGACGAACATAGTTCGTACGGGACGATCAGGTCAGTTTTCTCCCCGTAAGAGCAATGGAACGAACAGAAGTTGGAGGAAATTTTTCTAAGTCCTGATCGTCTAGGACGAAATTATTTTCATCCCAAAACGAGTTAGGCTCTGTAAAAATTTCATTCAGACGAAATCTATAATCATGCTAGGACGATTTCTTCTCTGTAAAAATTTTATTCAGACGAAGTTCATTATCGTGCCAAGATGAGTTGCACTTAGTAAAAATTTCATCCGGACGAAGTCCTGTTCGTCCCAGGACGATGTGAACCGAGTTACCAAAATTGGTTACGTCCATGCAGTTATTTGGGAACCGGCCTATGGTATAACTGTTCGTACCAGACGAACTAGTTCGTACGGGACAATGATCGTGTACGAACATAGTTCATACCAATATTCATTAGGATCGTTTCCGACACTTTAAGTAAAATCGTCCAGGATGATCCACGATCGTACAGGACGATTCATTTCATGTTGACTTGAAAAATTTGCAGTTTTGGACGGTTTTTCTTATCTCCCCTATATATAATCCAATTTAGACTGCCACCCAATCTTTTTGCTCATTGATCTTCATGCCTATTGAAAGAAGAGTCAAGGAGAGAGTGTGAGAGAGCATTCAAAGAAGGATTCCTATCACTGGAGCGTGAAGGCTTCGCTTTGTGTTCAAAGGTAAGAATCTCTAATTACGATTTAGGATTACTTCACTCTTTTCTTTCTTTCTTCTAGATTTATTATGAGAAGATCTGTCAAGAAGATCCGGTTCTCTATCGACACTTAGAGAGTGTGAACAGCTGCGGGTTCTCTACCCACACTAGAAGAGTGTAAAAGGACAAAGGGTTCTCTGCCCACACTAGGAGAGTGTGAAAGGATGAAGGGTTCTCTGTCCACACTAGGAGAGTGTGAAAGGACGAAGGGTTATCTGCCCACACTAGGAGAGTGTGAAAGGATGAAGGGTTCTAACTGCCCACACTTAGGAGATGTGAAAGATGAAGGATTCTCTGCCAACACTTGGATAGTGTAAAAGGACGATGGTTCTCTGCCGCACCGGGTAGTAGTGGAAAGAGTTTTTGTAAAGGCTTCTCTGCCTTGTTGTTGGTGCAAAAAGGAGAGACACTATTGGTATTAGTGCAATACTCGGAGGGTGTCTCCAGGAGCGGATGTAGGCTGGTTTAGACCGAACCACTATAAATCTTGTGTCTTTTATTTTTACTGCTTTTTATTTCCGTATTTTATTTTGTTCAAAAAAAATTATGGTTGAAAAACTTTTTCTAAAAATTCATTAAAGTTTATTTTAGGTTCAACATACTCAAGAGGGATTTTTTTTTTTAAATACCAATTCACCCCCCCCCCCGTCCCCCTCTTGGATAGCCTTTGGATATAAGCTTAGGTTTAACAACCTAATTCATAGTGAACGAATCTCAACAACTGTCAGGCTAGTTAACAACTGAAAACCATGATTTGGTGTCAAACAACTAGTGTCCACTCAAATAATTCAAACCATTGGGCATCATAGTCTAAAATATTAAGTTGTAAGACTCATTATCAGATAAATTTTAAGTGAAATCATAAAACTCATATTTTAGTAAAATTATTAAAATAAATTGCAAAGATCCTAAAATCCAAACAATCAAATTCAAAATATTAGGCATCCTAGTGTAAAGGATTAGGTTGTAAGACCCACTAAAGGGCTCTAAGTGAAGTCGTAAGACCCAAATTTTTTAAAAATTGCTAAATATATTGTAATGACCCTAAAATCTAAACAATCAAATTCAATCCAATGGACATCATAGTCTATTGGATTAGGTTGTAAGACCCATTATTAAGCTACTTCAAAAGGGAAGTTAAATGGCCCATTCTACCCAAATAACTAGGTAACTTCGAATAGGAGTTGTAAAACCTATTATTTATTAATTTTCTAAATTTCAAACTCTCAAAAAATCAAATTTAAATTTCTGGGCATCTTAATATAAGAGATTATGTTGTAAGACCTACTTTTCAGACAACTTCCTAAGGGAAGTCATAAGACTTACCCAAACAATTAAATCCTCGAGCATCCTTGCTATGAAGTTAGGTTGTAAGACCCATTTTGAGCAACTCATAAAGAGAGCTATAAGATTAACTCCAAATTAAACCTATGGGCTACTTTCTATGAAAGCTATAAGTCTCGACCCAAATTCAAATACATGGGCTACTTCCATGAGATGCCATATGACTTGTTAAAATTTAAACTTCTAGGTCACTTCTAAACGAAGTCATAAATCTTGAATCAAATCAACTTCTGGGTATTCTAATAGATGTAAACCCCAAAATCCATATAAAATTAAAAATTACATTTAACCACTTCAGTTTACTTGAAATCCCTGAGAGGAGAGAACTCATAGCTATTAATCAAATTCTATGGATATTACGGTCAATGATTATTAGTGTTGGTAAACTAAAACCTACAGTATACCCAGGATGATGGAACCATGGGATCTTCATTGGGTTTACCTCCATTTTTTCTTCATAATTGAGACTAAAATATCAAAAATTTATTCATCCCTAATTGAGAGTTCTCTCTTACGCGTTAAGTGGGGTAATTAACTATAAGTGCTTTCACTCATGAGATATAAGGACCCTAGATCTAATTAAACCCTGACACTGTCCTCAGGGAAAATCTGTTTAACGATAATCTAATGCAAAAAAGATGGAATCCTACGTCTACAAAGAGGGATTCATACATTTGTGCCATTTTTCTTGAGCCAACAGTACTTAAACATGTTCTCGCCATATTAGAGAAAAGCGTATACATGGATTACTCATATAGCCGTGAGCGTCGCACCAGATTCCCTCCTAACATGCTAGAGAAAAGTGTGTATGGATGGTTTTCTTGTGCAGCGCTAGAACCTTATTATTGAAGATGGAAATGAGATCTTTCAGCTGTGCTTGGATGAAGGGGTTGGATACTGAAGTAAGATCAGAGCTGTGTGAGAAAGTCTTGTCGAGTTAGGGTCTTCTAATATAGGTTTATGGACTGCGAGGGAAGCGGGTTGAGGAAGATCTGGAAGAGGAGTTTCTAGTGTGTGGAAGCAGAGAAATGAACAAAGGCTTTGTTGATTACATTTTAATGATGAGGCCTCATAGCTCTAGATGAAAGAAGTGCTCGAGACATGAGATTGATGGGAAGAAATGACGTTTCAGCACCAAGGGATTTCAAGGATTCGTTCAGAGCAAATATGCGGAATATAAGAGGTTTCTCATTTTTTTTTCTTTGATTTTTGTTAAAATAATAATAATAATGTCATTATAATTATAAAAGGAACAAAAAATTATGTATTTCAAAATTTGTACGTCGACTCCTCGATTTGCACTCGTTCCCTCAAAATTTGCACATTTTTCCTCGGGATGCATGCCAATTTTGTCATGCAAATTTTATTAGACAAAATTACAATCCACCTTAGGTATTGTCAACATTTTGAATGCAAGGATGAAGCCCATTTTGCGATCGGACATCATTTGGGCAACATTACACGTCAATTTTAGGTGTCAGTCCCTGATTTTGTCCATTCTTACTCGATTTGACTACGAGGGCCTCTCTCTCGGAAGAATTCGACACTTTGATCGCAACGGCACAATCCATTTATCAATCGGAGGTCATTTGACCCTTCAAGTGACTCTCCATGCTGACGTGTGTGTCCCTTTAATTGCCGATTTTATTTTTTCGTGTGTTTTACGTGTACGGGTCAACAAAGACTAATATTTTTATGTCATTTGTTGACATCATTTAACTATGTTGTTGTTTTTCCTGACATGGGGTTATGTATGCTTAATTATTATTTGAGCCTAACTCCTTTGATTAGGATTGTTACAAAGGTTCTTTTTATGTTGTATGATGAACACAAAATAATATCTTTAATCAAGAATGTTCTCTGGTACCTGAGATATAGTTAATCATAGTGGCTTGTGTTCATAAAATACCAGTGTCATAATATCTAAAAATTTTATTTGACTTCTTATGTCACATTAAGAAAATATCTAAGGAACATTTCTTAAATTTTTTTTTGTTTATTCTTGATATATCCTCAAAAATTTATCTTGATCGAGCACGAATCTCGAGGCAAAAATCAAGTTGGAGACTTCAAAAACTAATTATGGGATCATCTGAATTCCGATTTCAGTAAATTTATAGTCGAATTGATCGTCTAAAAAATACAAACCCAACGACACCAAATTTGATTCAATCCGAGTCTAAATATGTCTGAATCAAAGGATCAAAGCACATTCAGAAGGTTTAATCCATAATTTGGATTAGAAAATGACTTCCAAACATGACATGCTTATAATCAAATTAAGCGGCTTGATGAGACGAATCCAATGAGCCCAAGATCACCAAATTTTGATATCATTAAGACCTTTAAATGTCTAACGAACGGTCCACGATCAAAGGATTTAATATCGGTCGTCGCCTTTGATCTCTCACCTATTTGCAGGCCATGCCACTTCAAAAATCTATAAATAGACCTCTTATTTCTCTTAAGAATGGGAGAGGGGAGCCAAAGCAAGGAGGAGGGAAGAAACTCCTCCTCGACCACCGCCGGAATTCTATCGGACTTACAAGTGAGGATAGAATTCTGCCGACTTCCACCAGATGTCTAAGCGACGCCAGAATTATGCCCAAACTCCAAGTAATGCTGAAGTTTCACCTGAATTCCAAAAAACATCACAGTTATACCCGAATACCATCTAACGTCAGAGTTTTCCTCGGCCACCAACTTACATCAGAGTTCTACCTATTGTCGGACTTTCACCAAACATTTATCTGATGTTGGATTTATTCCATTGATGGACTTCTACCAAATGCCATCTTTCTGAACTCCGTCGTCAGACAACGGTCCTTCCGACTTACGTCACCCACCGACTACAATCATTCTGACCTCTGTCGCCCACTGACTACGGCTTTTTCGACTTACGTTGTCCACCGACTACAATCTTTCAGACCAAACAAACACATCAATAATGATGCTATATATTCTTACCATGTAATGTATTCTATAAGATGTACATCAAGCTAAGGCCTTCCCCCGATGAAGGACATCATTTGTAATCAACTATAATACTAGTGGATTCATTTAAATTGGGCTAGGCCTAATAGTTTTTTCCCCTTTTTTAGGGGTTTTTCACGTAAAAATCTTGTTGTCTCTAGTGGATGACACACCCTCTCTTTTATTTGATTGCCTACCAGATTTTTGTATAATGCTAAGACATTAAACTTTATATTTCTCTGCCACCGTGAATACTCTAGGACACAATAAATTGGTGCCGTTTGTGAGAAAGTGGTTCCCAACTGGGGGCAAATTTTGCTCCAATCTCAGAAGGCCATTCATATCAACTTCTTGACATCAATTACTGCAGCATTAATTTCATAAGAATCAGATGTGGACTAGTGGGCAACTTTGACTTCAATCGTAGTCAAAAAGATTCTCCAATGCTTTCAATATGAAGATGATATTTTAAAAAATCTCAGCAAATGCAAGGATGCCTTCAATTAATTGCAAGCTATATATAGTCCATTGCTAGACTTCTACTCCTTGGGAAAGGTCTTAATCTTGACCTCAAAATGGTGGTAATGGTCTAAAAATAACCATTCTTTACCTTTGATTCGGGATACACGCAATATTCGCCCCCTCCCAATTAAGGAAAAAATAATCCCAGGGGCATTCGATTCAACCTCTTCCATACAGGTTAACGTCATCGAACAGGGCTCTGATATGCAACCTCGGCTAGGTCTTACATCCTTGGTGGATTCTCTTCACCTCTTCTATATAGTTTAATATCATTGAGCAGGGCTCTAACATACAACCTCAGATAGGTCATACATCCATGGTGAATTCTCTCGACCTCTTCCACACAGTTTAACGTCATCAAGCAGAGCTCTAATATACAACCTCAAAAAGGTCTCACATCCTTATTGGATTCTTTTGAGCTCTTCCTCATAGGTTAACATCATCGAGTAAAGGCTCTGGCATACAACCTCAGATAGGTCATACATCCTTGGTGGATTCTCTCGACCTCTTCAATATAGGTTAACATCATCGAGCAAAGTGCTCTGACATACAACCTCGGATAGTTCTTACATCCTTTGTGGATTCTCTTGACCTCTTCTATATAGGTTAACGTCATCGAGCAAAGTGCTCTGACATACAACCTTGGATAGGTCTTACATCCTTTGTGGATTCTCTCGATCTCTTCCATATAGGTTAGCATCATCGAGCAAAGTGTTCTGACATACAACCTTGCATAGGTCTCAAATCCTTACTGGAATTTTTCGACCTCTTCCATACAGGTTAAAATCATCTAGCAAAGGCTCTTACATACAACCTCAGATAGGTCTCACATCCTTACTGGATTTTTTTGACCTCTTCCATACAGGTTAGTGTTATCGAGCAGGGCTTTGATATACAAATCTCATATGTTGCAAATCTTTTTTCATGACTTATGTTTTGATGATTGACAAACACTATTGATTCTCTTGGACTGCATGTTGCTTCTAACTTTTCAGGAATCAAAGATCGGACGAATAGACGAAGCCAGTTCAAGATTGCGTAGGTCTAGGGTTGAGTCAGTCTGTACTTTATTTTTCTCTTCTTTAGTCTATTTGTAATTGTCAAAGAGACTGATGCTAAGTAACCCTACACACACACACTTGAGAGAATTAGAATTTTTATTTTTACTCATATCGGACAGGACGATATTTACATCGTCCTGGACGATCTGGCTTAAAATAGAAAGTCTAAATATGGATTCTTAATTAAGGCAGCCGACATTAACATATCAGCCTAGACGATACGTGTATCGGCCAGGATGATAAGCTCAAAATAGAAAGAAGTTGCCGCCATAGAAAATTAAGGTATACTGTATTTTTAAATTATCGGCCAGGATGATTATTGATCGGCCTGGACGATATTCTCAAATTATGCCTTAATTGATCAGGAAATCAAGGGAGCAATTAACGATGATTGATACGATCACATCATCCTGAACAATCGCAGGATCGGCCAGGATGATATATTCAAAATCCTTAGTTACTCCTGGACGATCGGGATCGGCCAGCTTGTAAACAGGGCGATGCTCAGGACAATTTTCCTCTGATTTGAACTGATCGGCCGGGATGATCGTGAGATCGGCCTGGACGATCAAGCCAATTTTTAATCGTCCAATTTTGCATTCAGGGCAATGTTCTGGCCGATCTTCTGAATTTGTACTGATCGGCCAGGCCGATGTCCATATCGGCCTGGACGATAAAGTCAGCAACTTGCAATTAATGAGCTCCTTTGAAGCTCTTCTATTTAAGAGCTCTTGTTCAACATTTTAAAAAACCTTTGGCTGCTGCCTTGACCTGAGAAGGCCTTGAGGAGAGAAAGAGAGAGAGGGAGAGAGAAAGGATCTTGTGAGGGGGAGCTTGTGAGGGGATTCACAAGGGTTGCTTCAAGGATCGCTCTGCTTCTTCTTCGTCTAGAGTTTCTCGTCCGTGGAAGGGTCGATAGAGGTAAGGAGTTTGCTTTTGGTTGTGGTTCTCTGCCAGCT
>NW_021319154.1:458825-479845 GCF_001605985.2 Dendrobium catenatum | reverse complement strand
CATTTTAGCCAATGGTTTTTGAAACTAAGATTCTTCCTATCTTGCTACAATAATCTATCTTATACATAATATCCAAATTTCTTATATATCTTTCAAGTTATTTAAAACATTGTCATTGCTTTCATCACATGACTTTGATTTTGTTTTGTGACTTGTTCTTCCCTATGTTAGAGAGAGAGCTCCTATTCTCTAATATTTGGAGGATATACTCACAACTAAGGGTCTTTTTAAGGGTTTTTGTTAAAGAGCTTTTAGCTTGCAAAAATTAAAAAGGAAAAGAGGCCAATGATGCCAAATTGAAAAGAAAACTATATACACAAAAGTGTATCAAAAAAAGATCAAAAGATGCTCAAAGAGCCAATCAAAGTGACAAGAGGCATAAAATGAGCCCACTAAATGCAAGCTATCCTCTATTTTCTAAACTCTTAAAGCTTAGAGAACTCATTGATTAATTAATGCTTTCAAGGGCTTGATTTAAAATTCCATGATTGAGACAAATTACTTTGTTTTATTATTTATGAGATATTTTCTTTGTAATCAAGTTTTGAACGGATCTTCTTTTTATCCTTTTAAGGTATTCTGAGTTAGGTCTTTTGTTTTTCATAAGAAAATTTGTACCCTGAAGGATGTCTGATCTAGGGTTAACAGAATCAGATATTTTACCTTTGTCTGATTAGGATTGGCTAAACTCCTTGATCTAGTGGAACTCTAAAGTTTAATTATTTGGAAACTTCTCATATGATGCCTTGATAAAACAAAAAAAAATAGAAAAATTAAAATTAAAAAATATTCGTTTTCGTTGTTTTTAGATTTCTATTACTGTTTTTTTGTCTGCTTTTATTTTGTTTTATTTTTGAGGGCCTTGATCATCACAATCTTTTCCTTGGTTTTAAATTCTAGTCACATCGTCCTGACCGATACTTGTATCATCCTAGACGATTAGACAAAATCTCTTCAAATTCCATATGCTGACCTTTTCTGTGCTTACTATAACTCATCATCCTAGACGATACCATATCGTCCTAGACGATCTGATCAAACTCTATTGCAATCATGATGATAGTCCTGGCCGATAGAATATTTCGTCTGGCTGATGCATTTTATGTGCATCGTCCTGACTGATAGACTGGATCGTCCTGGACGATCCACGTGTCAGCACGTTTAAATCCTTAAAATCAGCCACGGACGATCCATTATTGGACAATCAGCCTGGCCGATCCACTGTTCGTCCTGGACGATACATGTGGCAGAGATTTAAAAAGTTTTAACTTCGGCCGGTACGATCAATTATTGTGCATCGTCCTGGACGATACACCTAATCGGCCCGGACGATCTGCTTTTTCAACGGTCGTCCGGATTGTCTCCTCGGGACGATCGCCTGTGTCTAATCATTCTGGCCGATATCTGATCGGCTCGGACGATCTAACCGCCTTTTTGATCAATCGGCCTATACGCAATTATTGAGCCATATCGTCCTGGACGATTCTGCGATCGGCCTGGATGATATGGTCGTTTCTTTAAATTCTGGCCAATCCAGCCATATTTTCCACTTCATTCCTTCTCCTCTTGTGTCTCCTTGCTAATCCCTTGTTATGGCCGGTGGGAAACAAGCTCGACAGGCTTCTGGGAGTTCCTCGAGGGCCACTCTGGACCCTCGATTTTGGGAGGCAGAGGATCAGGCTGCCTACCGTCGCTACAAAGAGTGTGGCATTACCCTCTCCAAAACAATCAATCCTGCATATCTCTTATATCCGATAATGGATCTCTTTGCCCGCACCTCTCTTTGTTTCATACTCACCCTCGCTGTCCCTTTTTCTTCTGAACTCCTCCTAGAATTTTATGCAAATCTTCGCATAAATTCTACCTTCACAGCCCTGACCTCCTATGTGAATTGACGCCCGATCGAGATCACATATCAGGACTGTGCGGAGCTTTTACAGCTATCCACCATCGGGGATAAGCTGCACATAATCGTTACTGATCTGGATTTTGATTGGTCCACGGAAAACCACTTCCTTCGCCAAACCAACACACCCTTTCTTGTTGGAGAGACTAGCTCTTTAGTCAAAGATGCTAGGACAATCCAACATGTCCTTCGCACCTCTATAATTCCAAAAGCAGGGGACCGAATCCATATCACTCCACTACTGTCCTTGACCACCTTTTTCATTATGGCCCGGAGAGAATTTAATGCCACTGATATACTCTTTCACTACATCGATCACCTAATAACTATTCGCGATCCAGGCCATAGGAGAAAACCCAATCTAGCCTTAGGACATCTCATAACCTACATTCTTGAAACCAAATACAATCTCCAATACCCTGCTCCTCACGACCTTCAGTCTCCTTGCTACTCAAACAATTCTTTCACTATCCTTCATAGTACTCATCTCCACCTAGGAGATGGGGAAGGTCGGGGGGGTGGAGAGGAGGAGGCTTCCGCTCCCGCTCCCGTTCCTGATCTTGTTACTCTACACCAGCACTCACCGGTTGATCAGTTGATATAGAGGTTTGATCAATGGGAGATCCGCTTTTACGCCTACGTTGCTGCACAGGAGCAGCAATACTCTGAGGACATTGCCCGCTACAAACAGCACCGCACTGAGGATTTAGCCCGATTTGACAGTTACCTTACTCACTAGTAGTAGAAGCATGACCAGGACATCGCCTAGTTCAATGCTCAATTTACCACGCTTGCCAGTTACTTTCAGCAGCAACCTCCACCACCTCCATCTGATGATCAGGGTCCCTCGTTTTTCTAGTCTGTGTTTTCTGCTGTTTGTTTCCTATTTTATGTAGTTTGTCTTTTTAGTCTGTTTTAGTTTCTGTTGTGTTGTTTCTCTTTTTCTTTTGTGTGTCTGGACCCTCTTTTTGTGATTACAAAAGGGGGAGTAGGATGTGGTTGGAAAAAGGGTATGTGCTTGTAACTTTGAATTTCTAGTGAACTATTTTTCTGAGTTTTTCATACTTGTGTTTACCATCATCAAAAAGGGGGAGATTGTTGCAAATCTATTTTTATGACTTATGTTTTGATGATTAACAAACACTATTGATTCTCTTGGACTGCATGTTGCTTCTAACTTTTCAGGAATCGAAGATCGGACGAACAGACGAAGCCAGTTCAAGATTGCGTAGGTCTAGGATTGAGTCAGTCTGTATGTTGTTTTTCTCTTCTTGAGTCTATTTGTAATTGTCAAAGAGACTGATGCTAAGTAACCCTACACACACACTTGAGAGAATTAGAATTTTTATTTTTACTCATATCGGCCAGGACGATATTTACATCGTCCTGGGCGATCAGGCTTAAAACAGAAAGTCTAAATATGGATTCTTAATTAAGGCAGCCGACATTAACATATCGGCCTAGACGATACGTGTATTGGCCAGGACGATAAGCTCAAAATAGAAAGAAGTTGCCGTCATAGATAATTAAGGTATACTGTATTTTTTAATTATCGGCTAGGACGATCATTGATCGGCCTGGACGATATTCTCAAATTATGCCTTAATTGATCAGGAAATCAAGGGAACAATTAAGGATGATTGATACGATCACATCGTCCTTGACGATCGCAGGATCGGCCAGGATGATATATTTAAAATCCTTAGTTACTTCTGGACGATCGGGATCGGCCAGCTTGTAAACAGGGCGATGCTCAGGATGATTTTCCTCTGATTTGAACATATCGGCCGGGACGATCGTGAGATCATCCTGGACGATCAGGCCAATTTTCAATCGTCCAGTTTTGCATTCAGGGCGATGCTCTGGACGATCTTCTGAGATTTGTACTGATCGGCCAGGCCGATGTCCATATCGGCCTGGACGATATTGTCGGAAACTTGCAATTAATGAGCTCCTTTGAAGCTCTTCTATTTAAGAGCTCTTATTCAACGTTTTAAAAAACCTTTGGTTGCTGCCTTGACCTAAGAAGGCCTTGAGGAGGGAAAGAGAGAGAGGGAGAGAGAGAGGATCTTGTGAGGAGGAGCTTGTGAGGGGATTGACAAGGGTTGCTTCAAGGATCGCTTTGCTTCTTCTTTGTCTAGAAGTTCTCATCCGTGGAAGGGTCGGTAGATGTAAAGAGTTAGCTTTTGGTTGTGGTTCTCTGCCAGCTTCAGGAGGAAGCAAAAGGAGATAGGTTCTCTGCCTTGCCGGGGTTGCAAAAATGAGGTTCTTGTAAAGGCTTCTCCGCCTAGCTATGGAGGCTAAAGGAGAGTCACATTTGTAGTGCAATACTCGGAGGGCGCCTCCGGGGAGTGGACGTAGGTCGAGTTGACCGAACAACTATAAATTTCTGTGTTCTTGTTTTCTTTCTTTCGCATTTTAATTTCCGCATTTATTTTTCTCATGGTGTGATTTTGGTTTATGTGATTTTTGTTCTTTGTGAAAAGAATTTTTTAAAAATACCAATTCACCCGCCCCCTCTTGGTTAGCTTGGGACTAAGTTCATAGGGCTTAACATCCCTAACGATCTTTCATCAGATAGGTCTTACATCCTTGGTGGATTCTCCCAACCTCTTTCCCAAAGGTTAACATCTTTCCCAAAGGTTAACATCATCAAGCAAAAGCTCTGACATAAAACCTCGGATAGGTCTTACATCCTTATTAGTTTCTCTCTACCTCTTCCATACATGTTAACATTATTGAGCAAAGGCTCTGACATACAACCTCGGATATGTCTTACATCCTTTGTGGATTCTATCGACCTCTTCCACATAGGTTAACGTCATCAAGCAAAGGCTTTGACATGCAACCTCGGATAAGTCATGTCCTTGGTGAATTCTCTCAATCTCTTCCACACAAGTTAACGTTATCGAGTAGTGCTCTGACATACAACCTCATATAGGTCTTACATCCTAAGTGGATTCTCTTAACCTCTTCTACACAGGTTAACGTTATCGAGCAAAGGCTCTGACATACAACCTCGGATAGGTCTTACATCCTTGGTGGATTATCTCGGCCTCTTCCATACAGGTTAACGACATCGAGTAGGTCTCTAGCATACAATCTCAGATAGTTCTTACATCCTTACTGGATTATTTTTACCTCTTCCATATAGGTTAATGTCATTGAGCAAAGGTTCTTACATACAACATCAGATAGGTCTCACATCCTAAGTGGATTCTCTCGACCTCTTCCATATAGGTTAACGTTATCAAGCAAAGTGCTCTAACATACAACCTCAGATAGGTGATACATCCTCAATGGATTATCAGAACCTCTTCTATAAAGGTCAACATCATCATGTAATGTTCTAAGTGAACATTCTCTTTAAAAAAAAATTCATGAAAGTAAGTGATTGATAAAATCATCACTCATATAAAGACCTTAACAGTCTAATAGCGCCTCAAAAAATATAGAGGGCAATATATCAAAATATATCTCAAAGATGCAATAACTTCTCTTCCTCAAAGGGACAAGTTCTCAACTTCATATATAGTATCAATAAAGTTATATAAATTCAGATTCATATGTATATTTATTTTCACTGGAAGTTGAAATTAAAAAGTATATTGACATCTATTGTACAAGCTACTATCATCAAGCAACAACAACTTTTAAGCATTCAAATATCATTGGTGGATTCAAATGACTTCTTCTCTACTGCACACAAGCATCTCTTATAACTTTTCTTCAAAGAAAGATTACAATTGGGTCTTCATTAGGCCTCAATTCAGTTGACACTATATGTGTGTCGTCAGACAGCTAACATAGCACACTGCTTTGGCCCCTTGACTCAGTGATATCTGTTGTCGGTACACTTCGGTATGGATATATATTGCATTAGCAATATGCCACTGGACTCCTCCCATCATCGGCCATTCATCTGATATCTGCCAGCGATCCTTCACTTCATATCTCAGGCATCATTGCTTCTCGCTCTATTGCTACTTACAGCAAACCCTCAAACTTTCTCCTTCAGCTCTATACTAGTCGTTGACTGTCAACAAACTTCAACTCGATTGTCCAGCGCCAATAGAATTTCGCTCAAATGGCATTAAAATTTGCCCTATCTCCTCACCCTTCTAGTTCTCCTCCGAAGTACTATTACCGTCAGATCTTTTCAAATCACCCTCACATGTAAGCAGCATGTGATCTTCTTATGTCAAGGATCGTCTTTTAAGAATATAGCTTCTCATCACAATTCCTTCTACACAAGAGAGCAGCACTAAAGCTTGATAGGGGAATGCCGCCTATCTATGATAGTGGAATGCCTCTAATGTAAGAAGAAAAATGCAAGAGAAGAATAAGGAGGAAACAATCTCATTTTACACAAAAGAGGGGCACTAAAGCTTGATAGTGTAATGCCTCCTATCTACGACAGTGAAATGCCTCCAATGTAAGAAGAAGACCTTAAGAAAAGAAAATGAACAACTACAAAAATTCTAACTTCTACACATAGAGAGGGCCCCTGAATTTTAGTAGGGGATGCCACCTACAATAAATAGGGGAATGCCTCAACTGTAAGAAAGTTAAAAAACTGGAGGAGAAAGAAAAGAAATGACTTCAAAAAGTCTAACTTCTGTACAAGAGGAGGGGCGTCGATTTAAGTAGGGAAAGTTACCTAGTTAAAATAAGCAGAATGCCTCGACCGTAAAAAGTTAGCAAGAAGAGAAGACAATAGAAGAAAGAAAAATCTTCTTTTACACTAAAGAGGAGCGCTAAATTTAAGTAGGGAAAGTCACCTACGAAAAGAAGGGGAAGCCCTCTGAAGCAAGAAGAAAAACGAGGGAGAAAGAAAAAAAAAGAAAAGAAATTTTCAACTTCTATACAATAGGAAGGGCGCTGAATTAAGTAGGGAAAATCACCTACTCAAAAATAGCGGAATGCCTTGGCTAGAAGAAAGTCAGAGGAAGAAAAGAAGAAGGTGCAAGTTTCCCCCTAGCCTAGAGAGGGTATTTATAGCATTTTTTTGGGAAGAAAAGAACATTATAGAATATTTTTGAATTTTCCCAAATTCTCCAAATTTTTCTAAATTTTTTCAGAATTTTTTAAAACTTTTTGGAATTTTTCGAATTTTTTGAGAATTTTTTAATTATAAAAGCTTGTTGTCCCGACAAAAAAAAAAATCATATAACTGCTGCCAAACAGCGCGCCCAAGAGGTGAACGCCTGTTCGCACGACAGCTCGTCGGCGACGGCGGCAACCAGCCAGTTTGGCCATCTAAACTTATGCAGGCCCTATTTTTGGCCAGAACGGTCCAATTCTTACATTTTTTGGTCCCTAGACACATTTATCGATGTTCCGGACTCAATTTTGACACTTTTGGAGCTCAATGGGCCTCTATGATCAAGTTTGAGAAAATTTTTAATTTTCGGAACACAATTTTTTGTGATTCAGCCAATGCAAAATTTTGACGCATATATTTTCAGACTTCTGGAGCTTCGACGTCTAAAAATAGGGAGCAACTGATATATCCTAGAAAAATTATCTTGATCGAGCACGAATCTCAAGGCAAAAATCAAGTTGGAGACTTCAAAAAATTAATTTTGGGATCACTGAACTCCGATTTTAGCAAACTTACAATCGAACTAATCGTCTAGGAAATACGAACCCAACAACACTAAATTTGACTCAATTCGAGTCCAAATATGTTTGAATCAAAGGCTCAAAGCACATTTGGAAGATTTAATCCATAATTTGGATTACCAAACGGCCTCCAAACATGACATGCTTATAGTCGAATTGAGCGGCTCGATGAGACGAATCTAACGAGCCCAAGATCGTCGAATTCCAATATCATTAAGACCTTCAAATGTCTGATGAATAGTCAACGAACAAAGGATTTAATATTGGTCGTCGATTCAAATCACTCCTGATTCACCCCTGATCTCTCACCTATTTACAAGCCATGCCACTTCAGAAATTTATAAATAGACCTCTCATTTCTCTTGAGAAGGGGAGAGGGGAGCCAAAGCAAGGAGGAGGGCCTAAGCAAGAAGAAGAAGAGAAGGATATAGGAGGGAAGAAACTCCTCCTCGACCATCGCCAAAATTCTGCCGGACTTCCAAGTGACGTCGGAATTCCGCCGACTTCCGCCATATTTCTAAGTGATGCCGGAATTATGCCCGAACTCCAAGTAATGCTGGAGTTTCACCTAAATTCCAAGTAACATCGGAGTTCTACCCGAATACCATCTAACGCACGCCGGAGTTCTCCTCGGCCACCAACTTACGTCGGACTTCTAACTATTGTCAGACTTCCACCAGACATCTATCTGATGTTGGATTTCTATCCATTTATGGACTTCTACCAAACACCATCTTTCTGATCTGCGTCATCAGACAACAGTCCTTCCGACTTACGTCGCCCGCCGACTACAATCCTTCCGACCTCTGTCGCTCGCCAACTATAGTCTTTCTAACTTACGTCGTCCACCGATTACAGTCTTTCAGACCAAACAAACACATCAATAATAATGCTATATATTCTCACCATGTAATGTACTCTATAAGATGTACATCAAGCTAAGGCCTTCCCCCGAGGAAGGGCCTCATTTGTAATCAACTACAATACTAGTGGATTCATTTAAAATGGGCTAGGCCCCATGGTATTTTCCCTTTTTAGGGGTTTTCCACTTAAAAATCTTGTTGTGTCTAGTGGATGACACTCCCTCTCTTTAATCTGATTGCGTGCCGGATTTTCGTACAATGCTAAGACATTAAACTTTATATTTCTCTACCGCCGCGAATACTCCAAGACGCAACAATTCTAATGTTTGAGAAGATCTAATTTTTTTTTTCATCATCTGGGATGGTCTATCCAACATCTTCACCCCAATCAACATGAGATTCTTTCGAAGGTCTTTGATATTTCTAGTTGAGTCCTGCTAGTAGCCTAGTAGTGAGATAAAATAAAACAAATACCAACTTTAGGAGTCGTTCATTATTTTTTGATATGAAGGCATGTTAGGGCTTCACCCCAGAGGATCAACATCCCTTGTCCCTCTAACTATTTCTTTTAGATTTGGCCTTCATTGTCTTTATGATCAAAACTGCTTAAATTATTTCTTCAATCCAAAATATCACAGAACTCAAATGACAATCATTAACTTAAAAAAAGTAATGAAAATTACTTCAACGAGCTTATAATATCAATTTACTCCATTCCATACTCAATAGTTTATTAACAATATTGTTGCATATCTTGATAACTGAAATCAATGAAAAATACATTAATGAACTTGTAATATCAATGCAGTTTAAATGAATAACTGAGTTTTGAAAAAAAAAAAAAATGCTAGCTATTTGCAAATGCTATTCATGGTTTAGTTGATTACATAGTTTTACAACAAATGGCTTATAAAAAATAATCTTTGAAGTAGTGCTAATTGCACACATGCTTGAGCACGCCAGGGATGTGAATGTTAGAGAAGTAATTTTCCCATTCAATGTGCTTAGGATCAAAATCAAACAAGATGGTCTCCATGCTGTCCCTAGTTGTCATCCTTAACTTTTCCAACTTTGTATCATCAAAACTGCAATCAGAACAGGGTTAGATTACCATTTGTAATTTAATTCCTTGCATCTCAACCAGTAATGAATAATTGAATTGCTAAATAAAATCATAAAGTAGATTACTTTCTCTCTTTTCATGTAACTTGACATGTATATTATCCTTAAAATAGTGCCAAGTTTTATGCTATTTGAGATTTGTATGCAGCATTATCTAATTTTCTACGAACTCACAGAGGAAAGTCTTCTAAGGGCTTTTTTGGTAGCTTAAAGTCAGATATATTTTTTTGACTAATGATGAAGGGTGTATTTGAGATAGTTTTTTCATGATTTTATTTTATAGATAAATGACACTTTTGTTTGTTATAATTTTATGGCTTATTTTAAAATTTTATGATGAGAAGTAGCTTTTCATAATCAGATCTGATATATTAGATTGTGATTGCTGTAAGAAACTTATTTTCCAACTTTTTTTTTAAATTAAAATACTCTATGTCCGACAATAGTTTTAAAAATTTTATTTTTTTCACTGAAACTCTACAATTAAGTGCAGTTATTTCCCAAAATGATCAGAAGTTTATTTAGACTTATTTATTAGAAGAAATCAGACATCAATATTAATTTCAAACTCTAAAAACTTTTTCAAAATTCTAAAAAAAAAAAAGATTATTTTAATTTTAAACTTAAAAAAAAGTGAAAATCAAATCAAACCATTATTTAAAAAAAAAACATATTTTACATATTTTACTAATCAAATGAGCTGTAAAGTAAGATTTACTAAAAAAATCTTTTGTGTTAACTTTACCATCCTTTAAAAAAGGCATAGGGAGCATAAAGCTCAGCAAGGCGCATCACAAATTTGTACTTCCTCCAGAGTTGGTTAAATCGTTGATTGAACAAACAGCAGCAGGCTAGATTCAGCAAGCGAAATCCCTGAAAAGCAAAGTAATAAAGACTAAGATGAGTTCTATGATTTGTTTTTATTTTTGAAATTTCTTTAACAGTTTTATGCATTTCTGTTAAAAAAATACAAAAGAAGATGTGAACAAATTGCATACCTCTAATGGCAGGCGGTATCGAAGAAACATGTATCTCTTAAAATCTGACATGGTTTTCATAACATGAATCGTTGTTGTCTTGATTGTCTTTCCGTCACTTGTAGTTCGAGGATTTTTCTTGAAGTATTGATATCCAGATTGAAGAAGTGTAGAGTATTTTACAGGATTTCTTACAGATGAACTCACTTGATATATAAATTGAGAATGTTGATTAGAATGAGCAGCAATTGAAGCTATCATAGCATTCACCACCATGTCTCCAGGTATCTGATTCAGATTTTTCAGTACTTTTTAGTTTTCCTGTCTTGCTGATATATTATAAGTAATACTATTGCAGCTATCATATCCTTATTATTATTATTATTTAGTATGGGAAATATAGAGAGTACTTACTAAATCCATTGACATCTGAGGATCTCCAAGGAAAGATGAAATATTTCCCTTTGCATAACCAACTATTATGCTGTCAATTGTCCTGAAACATCAACAAAATGTTGGCTTAGCTCTTGATAAAGTACATGATGCATGTTAATATTTCTTGAAATCAATAATATTTATACCTTGCTCCTTCAATCCAACCTGGTAGCGGGTCTTTATAAATACTTGTTATTATTGTTGGACGTATAATAACAAGAGGAAGGTCTCCTCTCATATGCCCAAGAAGCATTTCTCCCATTGCCTTTGTAAAAACATATGTGTTTGGCCAACCATGAATTCTAGCCCTTTAAGATAATAGAAACAAATCATATCAGATAAATAATGTCGCAATGCAGTAATAAAAATTATATTTTTTTTTCCTAAATAAATCTTATAGTCAAATTAGGACTATAATATGCAATGCATAAACTTTTGATACCTTTTGATACCCAATTCTTTCATAGCTTCTTTTTCTGCTTCTTTTGTCTTCTTCTCATCTTGAATTTGGTTCTTTGTTTCTTCTAGAAGCTTTAGCTCTTCTCCAATGTCTACTTTCAAATCTGGCTTCAATGCCTCACCAAAATTAAACGGCTTCTCTGTTATTATTCCTTCTTGCACACCGGCAACATAAGCTGAGACCACAAATGCAGTATTAGCGAAGAAGAACATGGTGAGTATTGTGAGTCTTTAAGGGTTCTAATTAATGGCAGAATCATGATTTCAAATTGGAGGGGATGAAAAACTTGATGGAAAATTTTAGGAGTGCAAAAGTTTTAATAATTTCTATGGTTTATTAAGGGTAAATATTCCGTATTATAGATAGCTATATAGGATTTATTTTAAATCTAGGAGATGTGCGTGACCCTCAATCCCTCTTTGATTCCACTTCTAACTCTAAATCTTTAACAAATTACCCTCCCTTTATTTATTATTGAGTTGGACTGGAAAATTTTTTGTTTTTGCATTTAACTTGCTACGTTATATGAGATAACTTCTATGTTTCAAATCTAGAAATATAGAACATTGGTTTTGTACTCACCAGTTGAAACATGTAAAAGCATCTTGATTTTAGTGCACTGCTTTGCAAAGTCCAACACATTTTTGGCTCCCATTACATTGATACCCAAAGCCACATCATATCTAGAAATTACAGCATGAAAAATATTGATAATTAATATATATTCAAGAAATATTTCTCACCATGTTTATTTGGGTATTTCCAACAAATCCAAATTTACTTTTACCTCTCATAAAAGTTTGTGGTTGCAGCCACATTAACAACAATATCAATCTCCTTCCACAAATATTCTCTGATACTATAATCTTTAATTCCAAGATTCTCTTCAGCAATATCTCCAGCAATAGGAGAAATCTTGTTGGATATAAATGAATCAAATTCCTTTCCATGTTTCTCTCTAAGAACTTGAAAGAGATCCTTGTTAATCACCTAATGGCAGGACAATAATTATTCAGTAAAATTCTTGTTATTTATAATGCTTCAGAAGATGAAGAACAACAACAACAACAACATCAAGCCTTTATCCCACTACGTGGGGTCGGCTAACTTCAGAAGATGAAGAAAAAAAAAAAAAAAAAAAAAAGAAAAGGAATGAAAGACATGATGAGCATTCTGACTTGGCAAAATTCTTCTTATTGTGCTTGAGATGAACTAACTTGAGCTCAAATTTGATTAATTAAATTAGCTAGAGTTTCAGATCCATTATAAGAGTTTGAATTGTCTCACGAATTGGTTGTTCTTCTTATGAAAGAGAGGATGAATTTGAATCTGACTTGCGAAAAAATATATATATTTATTAAGGCATATGAGGATATTAAGTTTAGCCTTATATCACATAGTTAAAATCATGTTAATGTATAAGTACTTGGTGGTTGAGTGTCGTTTAACATAGGTTTTATCTTTCGAGTAGAAATAAGTTTGGTCAATAGTGTATGAGGCCATATTTGGTCATCATTTTGCTCATGCTCTCTAACAAGTGGTACCATAGTTAAATCATCAAGTCTTTAATGTTCTTTATAACTTTTGTGGTTTTGGAGGGTTTGTAGCATGATCGAGTAAATTTCAAATGTGGGCAAGTCTCTGATAAGCTCCATGTTGTTGAGAGAGCTTTTTGTGTATGATATTTGATGATATTAAAATGCTTCTATTTGTGGGGGATATGGTCATTATGATCAGTTGCCGTGTAAGTGATTGTTAAGTTATGTAAGAGTGTTGATTTTAATCTTTCATGAAAGAAATGGAGAGATATGTGAGTGTAGACATCTCTGTAATGAATTTTATTTGAATTTAATTTATCTCCATATGAAACAAGCCACATATGGAACAAGCTAACTCAGGAAACTATCAAACATAATTAATACATTTTTAAAATGGAATTTTATAATGAGAAATAAAAAAAAAATAAAAAATAAAAAAAGATTGTTTGTACCTCATTTTGAAATCTCTGTTCAGCTGAACTGGCATCGCGAGCTCTCACAATGAGAAAGAGCTTCTTCACAGATGGCTGGACTCTCAACACCTTCTCAACAAAAACTTAAAAATCCACAAGAAAAATAATTAATAAATAATCTTAGCACTAAATCAACAAAGAAATGACGGAATGACATTTCTAATTTAAACTACTTACTCTTTGCTAGAAAGCCAGTTGAACCAGAGATCAGAATACTCTTATCCTTTAAGAATTCCACTATATTTCCAATTTCCATGGCAATAAGCTGAAGAAAGAAGGAAAAAAAGAAAACTAAAGAGAAAGAGAAGGAAAGGTACTTGTTCAGGAGCTGTTTGCTTGCCTATGTATATATATAATGAAGAGTTTAGGATCCTTCCTTCAACTTGGCAATTTCAAAGGGCAATTATATGGCTGTATTTGGTTGGTTTGAATAACATGGAGGTTGGTGATCAGCTTTGTATGTTTCTATTGGTACGCTAAAGATATGAATTCAAATATTTATATGGTTTTGTGAATCTCAAAGTGTTTAGGTGGAAATCTATCATGCATTGTACAAGTGTTTTTTAGAGAGTAGAATATCAATGAATTCAGATAAATTATTAGGAGAATTTCATGGCAAGTTTCCATATTATGAAATGATGACATAGTTGGGAAATCTGAATATAATAATTGATATCAAGATAGATAGATGGGAATTGCAACCTAAGCAGGTGGCAATTTGGTTGGTCGCCTGCAAGGAGTTTTTTTTTTACTTTGGTGAAGTCAATTCCCTGATTCTTTTAATATTTTTTTTTTACTTATCCGGGATTTCACCATATATGTTATGTTGAAGAGAAGTATTTGACTGGGTTAAGAAATTTTTTTTTTCTTTTTTTAAATAAAAACAAGAAACAAAAGCTAGTAAATTATTAAACTAAACCCTAAACTTAAAATAATTCACATTTATTTATTTCACAGAGAAAAATTAAGGAATAGAAGGTTGGAGTATAGGCTCTCCTTTTAATCCTCTAAATGAAATGAATCTCTCTCAAGTCTTTGTATGAGTTCATAGCTCAAATTCATAACATTTAAAATGATTTGATCACTCTATAAAATTACTGATTCGTACTGATCATTTCTAGTGAAATTACGAGAATGAATGTGAAATTGTTTTTGTTTGGATTTGGCGGGCCCAAATTGTATTGATTTGGATGAGGATCTACAAGTACTCCTCTAACCACGAACCAACTCTCACCTAATTTTTATCCAAAACATGCCTTATAAATCGTTTAACCTGAAAGTCATCATCTCTATCTAGCTATATTTCTTCATCTTGCTCGAATATAGACCTCGCCCAATGAACTTCGAACTTGCATGGTCCCACTCTGCAAATCTGGTAAATTTTGACTACGAACAAGGTCTGCCTACCTTGCCTCTTCTTTAATCAGGTGAAATTAAACTGGCTTAGGCATCGTTTAGAATAAATTTCATATTATTTTTATTATTATTTGGGAAGATATTTGGAAATCCAGTGTATTACTTGTTAATAAACCCTAATTTAAAATGTCTGTTTAATCCTTCTTCTTTGGATCTCTGTCTAAAACAAAAACACGCAAACCATGCAAAGGCGTAATTTGTTGACTTTTTACGAACAGTTCTGTCAACATTTCGGCTCAAAAATCGTTTCGGTACCAAATAATTTATCTAAGACTTGTTAGGCTTTATTGAAGAGTATAAGCAAACATTATATGACTCGAATAAAGCAGTGGGCCCCCTCCCTCATCTCATTTCATCTATGTTTATGCAAATTTTGCTTAAATAATTTGTAGTGTTAGGTTTTAGTGAACTAACGCTCTTCATGATAAGTGTCATAAATTTTTTTTTTTTTTTAAATAAAAAGTTCATTTGTCATATTTTTTTTTTTAATTTGTTTAGATAGTTCAGTAAATTTGATTTTTTTTTTTAATTTTGACATATTATTTGATTATTGAAGCATTCATTCTGTCTGTTTTTTTTTTTCATTTTTTTATTTTTGATGAATAAGTTATTCCTCAAGAGACTATAAAATACTTATTTAATGATGATTTAATTATTTATTGGAATACTTGTTTTATGCTATGGTTTCACGTTTTTAAATTCTATTCTCTTTAATAATTATTTACATTATTGATAATATATGTATGGAAGGAACTTAAGTAGTCAGCTAGATGAATAGATAAAGAATTCTTACTTTATTTTTTATCAGCATTTGCTAAATAAAATGCTGATAAATTAAATGATGGATGAATGGATATGGATGGATAATAAGATCAAATTTTATTATTTATTAAATATTAAAAAAATGAGCAATGGATACACATATAAGGTTGCAAACAAATCAAGCGTACTTTCTAATTGTTGGCTTGATTATAACTCGTTTGTGATCATTTGATAAGTAATTAAATAAGTTTGAACTTTTTTTAAATACTCGATGATTAAACAAAAAAGTTTGAATAGATATATATACATGATCATCGTTTAAATCTTGTGAACAAGCTTGATATGAAGATTGATTCATGTTTGATATAAAGATCTTGAATAACTAAATAAAAGTTTGATTAAGTCTTGTTATAAAAATGATGAACAATCTAATATAAATATTTTATATTTATTCAAATTTGATAATATAATTATTAAGTAATAAATTTTAAAAATAAAATACAATAGTATCTACTAATTAAAATAAAACATAAATATATATTAAATTAATATTATTTATAATTTAATTGCAACTATTAATATTTTATGATATTATTAAAGTAACTGATAAAAGATGTGTTTGAAACCATACTTAGTTGCCAATTACTAAACTCAGAACAAAACTCTCGGTTCAGTCTTTCTCCCTTTGTCGATCGTGCAAATCCCAAACCCTTTTGATCACATCTTTCTTCCCTAAGACGCTCCTTAAAGTGTTGACCCCTCATCTCTCACCCCTACCCCACTCCTTAAAACCCTCATTCGTAATCCCGGGTAAATAGGAGACAAATTTTTTTCCCTGAGAAAAGTCGTTGATGGTACTTGATACATCGCAAAAAATCATCTTGATTAAACACGAATCTCGATGTAAATATGAGATTGATATTTGAAAACATGAAATTTGGACCATATGATCTACAATTTTAGTAAGTTTATACTCAAGTTGAACATCTCAAGGAGACAAATCTAACGACATCAAATTTGATCCAATTCGAGCCCAAATGAGCTCAAATCAGGGGTACAAAGCTTGCTTTGAGGCTTTAAAGCATTAATTGGAAGATCATACGACATTTGAAAATGACATTTATAGTTGAATCGAGCGGCTCGACGAGACGAGTCCAACGAGCCCAAGACCACTAAATTCTGACATCATTAAGGAACTTAAATGCTCGACAAACTATCCATGATCAAGATAATCAAGATGAACCATCTAAAGAACACTCCCAACATGCCCTTGATCCTCCTCATATTTACAAGCCATGCCACCCTCAAAAAATAATAAATAAGCCCCAATTCTTCTCATGAGGGGGAGAGAAAAAGGAGGGAGAGAAGAGAATAATTTGGGAGCTTACTTTTTGCCCATTACCGTCAAAGATCGTCAGATTTCTTCCCAACCATCGTCGGACATCTGCTCATTCGTCAACCACCACTAGACTTTCATCCGTTCATCGACCACCGCTGGAGTTCTTCCCATCCATCATCGAACTTCCACCTGTTTGTTGACCATCACCGAAGTTCTTCCGCCTGTTCATCAACCATCGTTGGATCTCTTCTTGGCCACCGATCGTCGTCCAACTTTAGTCTTTATCATCTGCCAACTACAGTCCTTCCAACCATTGTGGCCTGAATATGATTCTTCCAACCACCATTTCCTCATTATAATATTTTTTACCTTTATTGTACATGAATTATGCTCCTTCTGACCACCGTCGCCCAACTACTATCCTTCCAACCATCGTCACCAGAATATGGTCTTTCTGACCTCTATCATACGCTAACAACAGTCCTTCCAACCACCTTCTCCTGACTACTATCTTTCTGTCCTCCATCATCTGTCAACTACAGTCCTCTCGACCTCTATCACCTACTAATTACGACCCTTTTAACCACTATCGCACTCTGACCATGGTCTTTCAAACCATCATCGCTAGACTACTTTTCTTTTGACCCCTACCACTTGATTATGATCTTTTTGACCTCTGTCTCCCAACTATGGTCCTTCCAACCATCGTCATTTGACTACGATCCTTTCGACCTACATCGTTCGCCGACTATGGTCCTACTGAACAAACAAACATATATATACTAATTCTTCCAACTTACACCATATGATGCAATCTATATGATGTATATTTGCTACATTGAATAAAAACCTTTCTCATAAGGAAGGGCCTCAATTGTAATCAATTGCAAAGACTTGTGGTTTCATTCAAATTAGGTCGGGCCTCATGAGTTTTCCTCCTTTTTCGGGGATTCTACATAAAAACTCTAATGCCTCTTGTGATTGATGTACCCATCTCTTCTACATGTTTGTGTGTTAGATTTTCGTATAAAGCAGGGACACTAAACTTTATATCTCTCTACTATCGAAAATATTCTAGGATGCAACAGTTTGGAGCCGTCTATGGGAAATGATTCTTAGGTGTTATGCAATTTTCTATCTCCCTTAAGCATCAATTAATTTAGCATCATTTCTGTGGAAGGAGATTTAGACTGGGGGCAAACATTGGATGTAACTTCTAAAGTGATTGTTGCCAACAAAAAATCCTCCAATATTTTCAACGTCATAGAGAATGTTATTGGCAAACTAGTTTTTATAAAGATCTCCATAAATATTCTAGTTCTTCAAATAAATTATAAGTTTTATACAGTCCCTAGCTAGACTTCTACTCCTTTGGCCAGGGTCTTAACCTCAATCTCAAAAAGGCAGTAACATGTTGGAACTCAAGCTTACAAGTTTATATTTTTGATGATAACAAGTATTGTGGCTTACAACTTTATGTCTCCTAGTATTTGCAATGTATATTTATTTATGTGTACTAGCATTTCATGAACATTTTGCACCATCCAACAAAGACACAGGACTCAAGATTGGGTAGAATAAGTTATGATGTAAAAAGTTTGTAATATTCATTAATATGTTTTTTTTTTTTCATTTCTTGAGTCAAAGTCTTGTAAAAGTTTATGTTTGGTGAGTTACCTTGCATACACACAAGGAAAAAGAGAAACATATTTTGAGAGAGTTCTTTTAAGTAAATAGTGCTATACTATTTTGGCTTTGTACTGTACAACTTTTTCATACTATGCAACTTTAATTCATAATGTTTGATCTGTTATGCTATGTCAAAATCCTAGCTACCAAAGGTTTAAAAAGATACTATTTATGTACTGATCATACGATATGATTTTGTTCGTACTGTACACCCTAATAAATATCTTTCTTATTTAAACCTTGATATCAGGCAATTAAATCATGGATAATTATTATAATCAATCGTATTATACAATACAGTTCATATAATATGATTGATATTGTATGAAATTGGTCATCCCAGAGATCGTACCAAATGAAATCCATGAATTTTGTACTAATCGTACTATACGATGTCTATAGTGTTGGACGATCGACAGTGTATGAAGTTAGTCATCCAAAGTGTCATCCTAAACAAACAAAAAGAATTTCAATAATTTGTACCAGATAATATTTTGATCGTACTATACGAAGTGTTATAAAGGTTGAACATTTCATATGCATGAACTTACTGGATGAGTCTAAATTATATTGATCGTGTGGTACGATACGTGTATCTTACTATATGAACAGATGATAAAATTCTTAAAAAATAGAGTTTTCTTGAATCCCTCTATTTAAGCTTTCTCCAAAGACTTGGTAAGTGTCTTTAATATGCATTGTGTAATTTTTCTTCTAAAGAAAACTTGAAAATAGAGCCTTGAAAGGGAGAGAGGAAAATGTCCAATTTTAGAGGGAGAAGATTCTTGTGGGTTTCAAGAGAGTGTGGAAGGGGTTTCACACAGTTGCTCCGGTAAGCTAGCATCTTAGTACCATTATAGTAAATATTTGTACTAAGGGAAGTTTTGGGAAGAAGTTCTCTTTGGTATTAAAGGATTCGACTATGCCACTGCATCGGGGAAGGTGGAAGTGATTCTGTAAGGGCTTCTCCGTCAAGCTGTGGAGGCTAAGGAGAGTCACTATAAGTTTACTGTAATACTTGGAGAGGGAGTCTCCAAGGAGTGGACATAAGTTAGGTTGACTGAATCATTATAAATTCTGGTCTGTTTATTATTATTATTATTTACACTTTTATTTTTGTATGATTTACTATATGGTTGACAAACTCTAATTTTCTACATTTGTTATATTAATCTCCCTGCACATCAAGTTATAAAAAAATATATAATTTTTTAAAAATATTCAAATCACCCCCCTCTTGGTTAGCCTCGAGACAAGTTCTATAAGGTCTAACAACCTTCATAAACTTTCAAGTGGTATTAGAGAGGGATTCAAAAATAGAGTTTTAGAAAACTTTTGAAAAAAATTATCAATGGCTAACTTTAGAAATCGTAATATTATAGAAGGCTTTTCAATAACACGACTATCTTTATTTGAAAATATTTTTTTAAAATTTTTAAAAAATTGCATGTCTACTTTCTTGTAATCAATAGATTATCAAATATTGCATATGATTTAAACTGGCTATTCTGTACCATCACGTATTATAGATGGAGTCAAAATTGATATCACATTTATTGAATAGAGTATAGTAGAATAAACTTATGCTCAATTAAATACTAAATATTTGAATTATTTTTTTGTGTTGTGAATTCTAAATATTATATGAGAATCTCTACATGTACTACTGGCAAGGACATTTGGGATACATTATGTACTACATATGAAAGTACTAGTGAAGTTAAGCAATCTAAGTTAAATATTCTAATGCATGATTATGAATTTTTTTGCATGAAATCTTATGAGACGATCTTAGACATGTATATTAGGTTTACTCAAATTATGACATCATTATATGCTTTAGGTAAAGAAATTTCAAATAAAGGTCAATAAAATTCTATGTTGTCTACCTAATAAATTTTATGTTAAGTCACTGCTATATGTGAATCAAAAGACTTAAATGATTATTCTATTGAAAATCTTATTAGTTCACTCATTACTCACAAGCAAAGTGTGAGCCAAAGACTTTTGGATGTAGGTAAACTATAGTGCTAAAAACTGAAGACACGTATTGTAAAACCCTTCAAAAGCTGTTTTTTTTAGTGCAGTTCGTCTGTACGAACTGGGTTTAGTACTGGACGAACTGAAGAAATTTGTGAAGAAATCTGCCATTTTCGTCTGTACGAACCTGGAGCAGTCGGGACGATCCGTCTGTACAAAATTTGTCCAGAGAGCAAGTCGCCCGGGACGAATTTGGATTTCGTCTGTACGAAATTTGTCCAGAGAACCCATCGTACCAGGACAAAATTTGGATCGTCCAGGACGATCAGTGTTAATAAATATCGGATTTTAGATATTTTGGATTCATTTTGGAGAGAGAAAAGGCAAGAGAGAGAAAGAGAAGGAAGAGAAGAGGAAGCTTGGTTTTGGAGCCCG
>NW_021319154.1:439729-458765 GCF_001605985.2 Dendrobium catenatum | reverse complement strand
AGAGGCACGGACCGCATTTCGTCCGACGACGCTGTAGAAGATTTGTTTGTCTCGCGTGAAGGACTCCGAACCCTATTTCTGTTTTCGAAGATTTTGTATTTTGATCGAGTTGTGCACTGTTTGTGTTTTTGTTAGTCGATACTTTTGACCTGATTTTGTATTGACACGACTTTTCACCGCACAACTTTAGTATTATAAGATATGAAATTATTAACACGATTTGACTATTTTCTACGATGATTTTTCGGTCGGAATTGATTCTACGCGATTTAATTGAATAGAAAATTATCAGGACTTGATTTGATTTGGATTCTATAGATTGATAGTCTTGCATTGATGCCGTGGTTATTCTGTTTGTAATTTGGGAGAAATCAGAATTGTTCTTTTGCAGGATTTTTGTTGTTAAATTCGATAGACTACTGTTACCTCTGCCCGATTTTTGTATGATTCCTGATTTGACTGAAATTGATAGATTGAATCGATATGCCTATGATTATTGAATGATTGCCTAAATATTGATTATTGATTGCTTATTGATACTGAAACACGTATAACCTGGTTGAACATTGGTTGGAGATAGTACCTGTACAGGATGGTGGCCGACGGCTTTCCTTAAATCATGATCATGGATCATGGATATAACGATGGGAGTCATAAGAGATTATATGCCGACGGGCGCCGACGGCATAGAGTGACGACTCTTTCATAGAAACCAATGTATTGATATCTACAACAGCAATATGAATTCTACAACAGCAACATGACCATTGATTTATACAAAACCTACCAAAAAAAAAATATATGAGATCTAACCGATGCCCGAGAGTATGGGAGAACGATATGCGGTCAAATTAACCAATAATTGAGAATGTGTGAGCGCGATTGAAGAATCAAAGGATCTCGACACACAACTTTGAAGACTGCTGGCTCTCTTGAGGCACCGATGCAACGAAAAGAAGAAAAGAAGGAGGAACGGCCGAAGAAAGTTCTTTCAAACAAAGGCCAACAATTAAAGTGATAGTACCATATTCTCAAAAATTTCGATGGGAAGAGCGAGAAGACCGAAGAAGGTCGTGGAAATGAAACGTAAGCAAGGTTCTGGAGAGGTCGTGTTAGGAAGACATTGAGAGAAGGGAACATGCAAATACAACAAAACATTGGCGGAAGAGGTCACTAAAAACACGAGCCAAGAAGAGACAGAAACAGAGACGTGGACAGAGGATGGTCGGCCAAAATCATTCAAAATGTTGAATGTTAACAGTGGCAAGATATGGTCACTATGCGAGGATTGAACTCTGAAAAATGTTAACAATTGTGGCAAATTGGGCATTATGCAAGAGCATTGTTATCGGTTGAAAGAACAACTGAGCGAGGAATACAAATCTTGTAACAGAAAGAAGAGGTGAAGATGGCTTTCCATGATAGCTCATGATGAAAGAACAGTATGACGACAGCAAACTTGGTATCTACGACACTGGTGCTAGTAAACCCACAGTGTGCGGGCTAGGACATTGTTCAAAAGGAAATGCGGAGTCGTTGAGGGATGGCGAGTCATCCGTATGCATTCAAATATTCAAGAAAAGGTCAAGGTACAATTTCTTACCTGCAAAAAGATTGGCGCAAAAGCCTAATTGAAAATGTGTATTTGTACCCTGATCTTAAAAGCAACATTACGTAGTATGGGGCAAACTCATGGAGAAAGGATATTAAGTGTTATGAAAGATGAAGTTCTACAATTGAAAAGATGAAGAAAGGGCGGTTAGTCACACAAATTTAATATGGCGAAGAATAGAATGTACAAGATAACTTGTTTATGCTTACTAGAAAAATGCTTGCAAGTTGATGTAAAGACAAGTCGTCTCTATGGCATTTTGATTTGGTCATTTGCCTATGAGGTCTACACAAACTTGTTGAAGAGAAAATGGTAGTATGGCACTACCAGAGTAGATTACACCAACAAAAAGCTTTGTGAAGATTGTATAATTGGGAAAACCAGGCAGAGAAATTCATTTCAGCAAAAAGAAGAATATCGAAGGAATCAAGTTATTCTTTGAATTGGTACACACTGACATTTGTGCGCAATCACTCCTGAAATCTATTTCAGTGGTAAAAGGTATTTTATTACTTTTATCGATGAATTATTCCAGAAAAAACTTGGTTATTTTTTGAAGGAAAAATCCGAGACTTTCAATGTGTTTAAGGAAAATTCAAAGCCATGGTGGAGAAGACGACCGGAAAGTTTATTAGAGCATTGCGATCTGATAGAGGTGGTGAATACAACTCAGCGGAGAGTTTACAAGTTTATGTGAGTACAAGGAGTAAGCAAGAGTTTCTAACCAACCATATTCACCCCAACAAAATGGGTGTGGCCGAGAGAAAGAATCGACCATTCTTGATATGGTTTCGGTCGAATGTTGAAGAGTAAAGAAATCCTAAAGAATTTTGGGCGGAAGCAGTGCAATGTCAAATTACATACCAAAATAGATGCCCACATATGAAGGTTTAAAAAAGGGGGGGGAAAAGCATAAAAACTCCGCAACGAGGCATGGAGTGGTAAAAACCGACAGTTCTCGCAATCTTAAATATTTGGTAGTGTAGCCTAATGCACATGTTGCCGGATCAAAAAGAACAAAGCTTGAAGATAAAAGCAAGCAAGTATGTGTTTATTGGGTATGATGAGCAACTCAAGGGTTACAAAAACTACTTGACTTATAAATAAAGAAGGTGGTGTAAGTCGGAGTTTGAGTGAATGAAGCAAGCAAATGGGATTGAATAATCATCGAAGAACAAATGGAAGGGGGGGGATCACCAAACTATTTCACTAACAAATTTCCTACTTTTCTCAGGTACCTAGAAATACTCAAACATCTTGTCGCAGCAGAATCAAAGACAATCAAAAATGGAAGCCTACAAAGAGTTGTTATGATTTACAAGCGAAGCCAAATCTTAATTTGTCTTCTTGCTGATGGTGTTGAAAATATAAGTTTGAAGAGCGGTGAAGAATGAAAAGTGGAAAGAAAGCTATGGATGAGGAGAATCAAGTCCACGAGACGAAACAAACATGGGAACTGCAGAATTTACCAAAGGAGTCGACCTATTGGGTAAAGTGGTGTTCAAGAAAAAGATTGAATGCTCAAGGTGAATAGAAATCAATTACAAGGCTCGACTTTGGCAAAAGGCATATAACAAAAGGCGGGATAGGACTATGATGACGGTTTTTGCCCCAGTTACAAAGAAGGAGACAATTCGACTCTGATCTCTTATGCGGCACAGGTTTGAATGGCCAATATACAGATGGATGTGAAGTCGGCATTTTTGAATGGTGTGATTAGAGAGGGAGATTTATCTTGAACAACCACCTCGGTTACAAGAAGATTGGAGAAGAACAAAAGATTGGAAGTTAAGAAAGGCACTTTATGGGTTAAAGCAAAGCACCTTGAGCTTGGAAACACAACTTATAACCGAGACCCTTCGAGTCACTCGACAGTTTAGTTTCGAAGAAAAATTATGGTGTTCACCTTCAATGCCCATATGAGAATGCACTGTATGTGAAGAAGAAAGGAGGTAACTTGTTTATTTGTACACTTATTGTTGATGATCTTCTTTTCTATGCGCAGGATTGAAAATTTAATGGCAAAAGATATGATAGAAGAATTTAAATGTGAGATGGAAACAAGGAATTTGAAATGACAGATTTGGGCTGGTAAATGGAAAGTTGTTTTTCGTTGCGTCCTAAGAAGAGTCTAGAACAAGGAAAATCCAGGAAATTTATACTAGCTATCGTACAAGGAAGCCAATACTCAAAAGAACATCTTAAAGAAGAACAAGATGGAAAATTGTAATCCAAGAGAAGAAAGAAACCAGACCCAAATAGAACGTGGTCAAAGCCAAGTATAACAACGCCAATGGAAATTCCATTAGGTGCCAATTCTCAAGGTTTTGATGGTGGAGATCGAGTCGACGCAACAAAATATCGAAGTTTGGTGGGAAGTTCCCTTTGTTATCTCACAAAGCACTCGGCCAGATTTCGATACGTGCTGGAATGTGGTAAGAGACGGCTTTCATTGGGAAGAAGCCGATTCCCATTGTTTACGCATTGGAGAGGCCATTGAGAAAGACGAATTCTGTCGATATGTCCGAGGAACAGAATCCAACTAGAGAAATTATTACCTCGAAGAACGGGCAACCTTGATGAAATATCAATATTGGTAGGTTACTTCGATCAGTGAATTGGCAGGAGAGCATAGGAGAGAATCGAAAGAACCTGTAGTACATCGGTACGTATTTTTTTTGGAGATACAGACATGTCAATGTAATGGCTAGTTCAACCAGACAGTTACAAGACGCGAGTCTCGACAACATTTCAGAACATGTGAGAGCCAGAAGGGCAATGTAAAAGGGCAGACCGGCAGCATGTGTTGTGTGTGCATGCAGTTTGATGCTAAGAATTTACTCTATGAAAATGAATCTCCCAACAAATAGAACGCTACGAGATTCGTGGTTGATCAACAAATCTGCAATTGAGTTAGCAAAGAATCCGGATTGTACATCATTGAAAGAAAGACATAGAAACATAATCCACTGTCAAAATATTGTTCATGTTCCATTCTGTTGACATGCTGTCGAAAGGAAGAAGATATCTCAGAGAATGACTCTCATTGTGAATCATGATCATAAAAGCATAGCCCAAGATATATTTACAAAGCCATTACCCACCGAATTCTTGTTCGAGTGATAACTGCAAAAAATGTCGCGATCGGATAATGAAGGGAATGGACAGTTGAATTATTGAAGTTTAAAGGAGGAATTTGTTTAATAAATTCGATAATTTAGATCATATTTATTTGAATGGATGTGTCTTTTCATTTGTTGGATCGTGGAGCTCCTATTTTCTAGATTAAAATGTTCGTTAAATGAAGTGAATAGGGGGGGGTGGCATAACTTGTGTGAAGCAATGTTTCATTTGAAAGTGAAAGGGTTATGTTGAAGTTGATGTATAATTTAGATAAAAAGTAGAGTTGTAATGGTGCATGAGATAAATAATAGAAGAAAGAAAAAAAAGTTTGTGTGTTGTCTACTTTCTACCATGTTCTTCTCTAAGCTCCTATATTCCAATTTTATTGAGATTTATCGTACTGCTTTCCTCGTTTGATTTCATTGAATAAATAGTATTGATTAGACCGCATTGATTTGATTTGATAGCGATTGATTTGACGGATTGATTGATTTCCTATTGCGTACGGATTTCTTCGAGATTGACGTGGATTGATTGAGCTTGGTTTATTGATTTGCTTGCTGCTGCATTGACTGGTTTTATTGACTATTGATTTTCGGATTGCATCGACTACTGATTTGATTTCCACTGCATAGACTCATTGACCATTGACTGATTCAGATTGATAGATTGACATGCATATTGATAGCATCGCCGTGCTTTGATTTCAGTTATAGGTATTAGGTGACCTGCTGGGCTTTGTAAAGCTCATTATATGTGGTTGATATTTTCAGGTCAGGGCTCGGGAGCAGGAGATAGGAATTGATCCAGATCTTCAGGTTTTTTGTCTTTTGATCGATAGATGATTCTTTTGTACTCAGGACAGGATAGATTTCTCTACTCGTATTGATAGTTTAGTTCCTGAGTATTGTATATGATGTTTTGAGATATGAATCGACTTGAATATTGATGTTTAAATTTTATAGATGTTTGATAGATTGCTTACTGAAGATTTATAGATAACTCTGGTAAATTGTTGTGAAATTGATTGACATTCTTTCCAAGTTGATCTTGGGGCATCACACGTATAAAAGCGACTTAGTATATGATGAGAGGAAGAAAATATCATCAATAACAAGCAAATTTGAAAATTTACTAAAGTGCAAGCATCAACATCAACAAAAGTCAAATAAATATAAAAATAGTAAGAATGTTAAGATTTTCTCTGATGTTATTTATTTTAGGTGTAGGAAATTCGGACATATAAAAATTCAGTGTCCTAATATAAAAACTCTTCATGCAAAGAAAAAGAGTAAAAAAAAAAATTGTAATAAAAACAAATGATAAAAAATAAAAGATCTTTTAGGCAGACCTAACTTCTAAATCATCATACAATAAGCAAGATAATGAGGTATAAATTTCTATTTGTGTGTTTATTTGTGTTATAGTTAATGCATTACGTGTATGTTCTTTATTTTATTTTTGTTTGTCGTAAATATTTTTATTTTCTATGTTGTTTTAGTGATTTTATTTAATAGTAGGATATTTATGTTTACAATCTTTTATTTTATTTTTCATGTATATTTTTTAGAGCACTCTCTGATCAATACACGCAAATCACATCTCATATTGTATTTGTATAAGAGAATCAAATCAATTCTCTCTAATCACTTTTTTTAATAAAAAATTTACCTCATTTTTACTTCATTTTTTTATAAGTGATTATTGACTTCTCGAAACAGTTAAAGGAAGATAAATTTATGACTATCCCTCTTCCTCTATCTCCTTTAGTGGTGAAACTTATTTTTCAATAAAAATCTATTTCAAATGAAAAATTGGACCTATAAATAGAGATCTGCTTCATCTTCCTACATTTCATTATCTCATATGAATATTTTTGTATGTCAATGAATCTACTTCAAATTTTCTTAATCAAGTTATTTATTTCTATCATATGGATTGGGTTTTACTTTGTGGTTTACTCTTTTTTATATAAGATAGTGAGTTATTCTTATCTTATATTTGGAAAATAGTCTCACAATTAAGATAACTCCTTTACAAATTTAGAAATGATGCAAGTTAGTAAAAAAATAAAAAGAGGCATAAAATGATCCCAAAATAAAAAGATGTGCAATATCCACGAAATAATTATAAGATGCATAAAGTATCAAAAATTAAAAGATGCGTAAAGTGAGTTAAAAATTAATAAAGAGGCATAAAATGAGCCCACAATGAGTTTGCTCTCCTTTCTTTCAAATATTTAAATCTTAGAAAAATCTATGTACTAATTAATATCTTCAACACTTGTGTGTGAAAATCATGATTCCTGGTTCATTATTTTTGCAAGAATATTAAGAAGATTAAAATTCCTTCTTTAATTTATTTTTCAAATTAGATTTTTGTTTAAAAGATTTTAACTTATGGAGCTTGGGTTAGGGTGAATAGAACTCAAATATCTAACCTTTCTAGTTTTAAGTGTTGTCAAAGCATTTCTTACTAAGCTTTTGAATAAAACCAAGAGGTAAATTTCTCAATGCAAGAAAATTTGTTGAAATTATTTGATTCTTCTTAAACATCACCTACACCTGATCAACATCCATATGATCTTTAGTTTGTTATGTATGTTATGTTTTGTTTTTATGTGTTTCCCTTCTTTTTGATAATGTTAAAGGGGGATAATGTATTGGTTGTATTTGTGTTTAAGTTGCATATGTCCATCTTGCATTTACATTAGTTTATCTATTATGTAGTTTTTAAATATTTTTTATTTTTATTAAACAAATGAAAACTTTTTTGTTTTCCCCTATTTTTAAATATAATTATCTTAGTGAGGGAGAATTTAGGAAAAAATAATTTTTAGTTTGAAAATTCAATCAGTAATATTTACCATCATAAAAAGTAGAAGCTCAATCTTACGAGTTTATATTTTTGATGATAACAAATATTATAGCTTACATCTTTATGCCTCTTAGTATTTACAGTTTATATTTATTTATGTGTGCACTAATATTTCAGGAATACTATGCACCATCCATAAAAAACACTTGACTCAATATTGGATATAATAGATCATATTGTAAAGAGTATGTAATATTCATTGATTTATTTTTTCATTTCTTGAGTCAAAGTCCTATAAAGGTTTATGTTTGCTGAGTAATCTTGAACACACACAGGGCGAGAGAAAAATATTTTGAGAAAGTTTTTTTTAAGTAGACCATACTGTATGATTTTGGCTTTGTATTGTTCAACTTTGTTATGTACTATATGACTTTAATTTGTATTGTATTGTCTGTTGTGCTTTTTCAAAACCCTAGTTGCCAAATGTTAAGAAAGATACTAATTATCTACTGATCGTATGGTACAATTTGGTACTTATTGTATGCCATAATTAAAGTTTTTTATAATTAACTCATCGATATCAGACAATCAAATCATGGACAATTATTATAACATATCATAATGTACGATACAGTTCATATAATATGATTAATAGTATACGAAATTGGTCGTCCCAGAGATCGTACAGAATAAAATCCATGATTTTTGTATTGATCGTTATGTATGATGTCCACAGTGTTGGACGATCAATGGTGTACAAAATTTGCCATCCCAAGTGTCACCCAAAATAAACAGAATGAATTTTTTATATTTTATACCATATGATCTTTTGATTATACTATACAAAGTGTTATAAAGGTTGAACAGTTTGTCTATATGAACTTGCTGGATGAGTCTAAATTACACTGGTTGTACGGTACAAAACATGTATCGTATCATACGAACATAAGATAGAATTCGTGAAAATTATAATTTCTTGAATCCCTCTATTTAAGCTTTCTCCAAAGACTTGGTAAGTGTCTTTGGCATGCATTGAGTCTTTTTTCTTCTTGAGAAAACTTGAAGAGAGAGCCTTGAAAGGGAGAGAGGAAAGGGTGGAGTTTGAGAGGGAGAAGATTCAGCTTATAGGTTTCAAAGGAGAGTGAAGAGGGTTTCACATGGTTGCTCCGAAAAGCTTGCACCTTAGTACCATCATAGTCAAGAACGTAGTTATTCCGCCGCACCGGGGAAGGTCGAAGTGATTCTATAAGGGCTTCTCCGCCTAGCTATGAGGGTTAAAAGAAAGTCAATACAAGTTTAGTGCAATACTTATAGAGTGAGCCTCTAAAGAGTGAACATAGATCAAGTTTATCGAACCACTATAAATTCTAGTGTCTTTGTTTTTATTATTTTCTACACTTTTATTTTTCTATGATTTATTATGTGGTTGACAGACTTTAATTTTTTGTTATTATAAAATTAATATGCTTCTTCATCAAGTTATAAAAAGATTTTCTTTTTTAAAGAATTTTTTAAATATCTAATTCATCCTCCTCTTAGTTAGCCTCAGGACTAATTCTATAAGGTCTAACATCCATCATGAACATTCATAATAGTTTAAAGATAGATCATTCTTCACCTTTGATTTGAGGTACATACGACATTTGCCCCCTCCCAATAAAGGAATAATCGATCCCAAATGGATTTGATTTGACCTCTTCTTCACAGGTTAAAATCATTGAATAATTCTCTGAAAAATAATCTCGGATAGGTCATACGTCCTTAATGGATTTTCTCAACCTCTTCCACTTAGGTTAACGTCATCAAGTAACACTTTGATAAACAGCCTCAGATAGGTCACAGCGCTTGGTGGATTCTCTCAATCTCTTTCACATAGGTTAACATCATCGAGCAACACTCTGACAAATAATCTCAGATAAGTCATGCATCATTGGTGGATTTCCTCAACCTCTTTCACACATGTTAATATCATTAAGAAATACTCTAATAAACAATTTTGTATAGGTCATACAACATTGTTGGATTACCTCGACCTCTTCCATATAGGTTAACTTCATAGAGTAATGATATCTCAAATAATCTCAGATAGGTCATACATCATTGGTGGATTTTTTTGATCTCTTTTATATAAGTTAATGTTATCGAGCAACACTCTGACAAATAACCTTAGATAGTTCATGCATCCTTGGTGGATTATCTTGATTTTTTTTATACAGATTAATGTCATTGAGCAACGCTCTAACAAATAACATTGACTAAGTTAAATATCCTTGGTGGAATCCATCAACCTCATTCACACAAGTTAACATCATCGAGTAATGCTCTGACAAATAATCTTGGATAGGTCAAAAAATTCTTGATTTCTTCCTTGAACATCTTCACACAAGTTAATGACATCAAGTAATATTTAGGAAAATAGCCTCGGATAATTAAAACACCCTTAGTTGATTTCTTTTGACCTTCTACATACAAGTTAACATCAACAAGTATCATTCTAAGTAATAATATTCGATGGATCAAATATCCTCAGTTAAACATCTTTGATGGATCCCATAGACCTCTTATATATAGTATTTCAAAGAATCTTTGTTAGGTCCTTCAAAGAATGATTGGATCCACATCAGACCTCCACTTTATTGACCTTATTAATGTGTCATTAGATAGTTGTGGTCAACACGATTTTTGACCTCCTCCATCAAATTGTTAGTTGTCTAGCCCCATCAGTATGCATATCTTCTATCTTTAACAAAGTATAACATAAGATTAGCTCACCGCCTGATCTCCATCGTTTTCTTTGATCACCATATATGCTCTTTAAGCTATCAATATAGAGAAATGTTTGGACGGCAACAAAAGAATTGGGCTTTGATCGCCACTGACAATTCTTTGAGCTACGAATCCTTGGTAGGATTGGCATAAGAGGGCAACGGTTTGTTTCTTTGATCATCGTCAAAGCCCTCTGAGCTACCAATCTAATGTATGACCATAATAAAAGGGCAACACTTTGTTTCTTCAATCATCGTCAAAACCCTCCGAACTACCAATCCAAGAAAGGATCGACATAAGAGGGCAATGCTTTGATCGCCATCAATACCCTCCAAGCTACCAATCCAAAAAAGGAACGGCATAAGAGGGCAATATTTTTATCGCCACTAAAATTCCCTAATCTACCAATCCATGGAAGAGCTAGGATTGGCATAAGAGAACAAGGTCGTGATCGCCGCTAACAATCTCTGACCTACCAATCCAAAGGGAAGGTTTGAACCGGCATAAGAGATTGGGATTTTTTGTCCTACCCTAATGGGGGTATTTATAGTTGCAAGGAGCGGGAAGATAAAAAGTCTCTTTAAAAATTTTCATGATTTTTTCAAAAATTTAAATATAAATTTTGAAATTTTAAGAGAAAAAAATTAATTATCTTCATTTAATAAATATAAGAATTTTAAAAGTCATTCAAGAATTCTTTGATTTTTTAAGAATTTTAAAAGCCCAAATATATTAAATAATAATAAATAAAATTAGATTAAATAATATGAATATAAATACATTAAATAATATGAATATACATACATTAAATAATAAATAAAAAATTAATTTTTTATTGAGGTGGTGTAATAACTGCCTCAATTTACTGAGGCATTTTCATATTGGAGGAATGGCCTTATGTTGGCCAAACAAATTTTTGAGAAAAAAAAAATGGTGAAGACTTCATGGCATGCTTGAAAACTACTGTACCGTTATGACCATTAGACAACAAAGCATGCTTGTTGAAGCTTAGCTATAAATCCATTAGTCCCTTCAAAAGCATGAAGGTAAACCAAGCAGTATCCATGGTAAGCAATGGCAGAGCTAGAAATTTTATTGGGGGGATCCTAAATTAAAATAGTTATATTTATCAAAATTAAGAATGAAAATAGCATGTCCTTTAAAGCTTAGAAGACATAAATATTTGCCACGAGCAGCCTCCGTTTGGGGGTGAGAGAGGAGCGAAAGGGAAAACAAAATGCGTGCTCGAGGTCGCGAGTTACGAGTCGTGAGAGAGACACAAAGGGAAAATTGAAGTGGACTGTTTGGGTCGAGGGCAAAAATTTACATTAGATTTTTAAAATATTTTCATTTCAGCTAATTTAAGTGTGTTTCAAATTCATTCATTTTAATACAATTTCAGCTAAAATTTACTCAAGATTCTTTAAAATAAAGTTTCAAATAAAAGTTAAAGAATTCAACTAAAACTTATGCATTTTTTTTTAACAAGATTTTAATAAAAATATAGATAAAAAGGAAATGCACTGATTGTAGAGGATAACGCACTTTAAAATATATGTAAATAAATATATAGAATATAATTATATTGGCAAAGTTTTATTGTAATAGTATATTTATGCAACAAGAAAACTCTGATATAATTACATTCTATATGTTTATTTAAGTATATTTTAAAGTTTGTTGTCTTCTACAATCAATGCGTTTCCTTTTTTTAATATTTTTATTAAAATCTCATTAAAAAAATATAAGTTTTAGTTGAAATCTTTGACTTGTATTTAAAACTTTATTTTAAAGAATCTCAAGTAAATGTTACCTGAAATGATATAAAAATGATAGAATTTGAAACTCACTTAAATTAGCTGAAATGAAAATATTTTAAAGAATCTCATGTAAATTTAAGCCCTGCTTCATTTTCCCTTTTGTGTCTCTCTTATGACTCGCGACTCACGACCTTAAGCACATCTCTCATTTTCTCTTTCGCTCCTCTCTCGCCTGCAAACAGAGACCACCCGTGACAAATATTTATGTGTTCTAAGTTTTAAAGGCCATGTTATTTGCATTCTTAATTTGATCTTATAGCTCATCTTAGCTCTGGAAATGAGATGACAAACATAACTATTTTAATTTAGCCCCCCAACCCCCCAAATAAAATATCTAGCCCCACCATTGATTAATTATCAATCACAAGCAGCTCAGAAAGGTACAAATATATATATTTTAGGATTTTTCAACTTTGATGTCCAATTATAGTGGGGCAACTAATACATCACAAAAAATCATTTTGATTAGGCACAAATCTTGATGCAAATATGAGATCGTGGCTTCAAAAATTAAAATTAGCACCATATGATCTCAAATGTTAGTACGCTTCTACTCAAGTTGAATATCTCAAGGAGACAAAACCAACGACATCAAATTTGATCCAATTCGAGCCTAAATGAGCTCAAATCAACGGTCCAAAACATGCTTGGAAACTTCAAAGCATTAATTGGATGATGAAATGACATCCAAAATGGCATGCTTATAGTCGAATCGAGCGGCTTGACAAGATGACTGTAACCAGCCCAAGATAACTCAATGTTAACATTATTAAGGAACTTAAATGCTCGATAAACTCTCAATAAGAAAGGGAATCAATATAAATCATTTGATAGAACACTTCCAACATGCCCTTGATCCTCCCCATATTTATAAGCCATGCCACTTTAAAAACTATAAATAGACCCCCTTTCTTCACATGAGGGGGAGAGAAAAAAGGACGAAGAGAAGAGAAGAATTTGGGAGCTTACTTTCCACCGACTATCATCGACGTTTTTCCTGGCCACCATTGGAGCTTTCCCGACCATCATCAGACTTCTGCCAGTTCATTGACCATAGTCGAAGATCTTCTGCCCGTTCATCAATTACCGTCGGATCTCTTCTCGACCATCGATCGTTATCTGAATTTGGTCTTTCTTACCTATGTCATCAACCAACTATGGTCCTTCCAAGCACTTTGGCCCGACTACGATCCTTCCAACCACTATTTCCCGACTACAATCTTTTTTACCTTCATTATCCACCTAATTTTAAATCGTCCAATTTGCATTCAGGGCGATGCTCTAGCCGATCTTCTGAGATTTATACTGATCGGCCAGGACGATGTCCATATCGGCCTAGACGATATTGTCAGCAACTTGCAATTAATGAGCTCCTTTGAAGCTCTTCTATTTAAGAGCTCTTGTTCAAGATTTTAAACAATCTTTTGCTACTGCCTTGACCTGAGAAGGCCTTGAGGAGAGAAAGAGAGAGAGGGAGAGAGAGAGGATCTTGTGAGGGGGAGCTTGTGAGAGGATTCATAAGGGTTGCTTCAAGGATCGCTCTGCTTTTTCTTCGTCTAGAGTTTCTCGTCCATGGAAGGGTCGGTAGAGGTAAGGAGTCAGCATTTGATTGTGGTTCTCTGTTAGCTTCCGGAGAAAGCAAAAGGGGATAGGTTCTCTGCCTTGCCGGGTGGCAAAAAGAGGTTCTTTGTAAAGGCTTCTTCGCTTAGGTGTGGGGGATAAAGGAGAGTCACGATTATAGTGCAATACTCGGAGGGTGCCTTTAGGGAGTGGACGTAGGTCGAGTTGACCGAACCACTACAAATCTCTGTGTTCTGGTTTCTTGCTTCCGCACTTTAATTTTCGCATTTATTTTTCTCGTGGTGTGATTTTGGTTTATGTGATTTTTGGTTCTTTGTAAAAGGAAAATTTTTAAAATACCAATTCCCCCCCCCCCCCTCTTGGTTAGCTTGGGCCAGTTCTATAGGGCTTAACATCCCTAATGAACTTTCAAGTGATATCAGAGCGGGATTCAAAAATTTTAAGTTTGAAAACTTTTTGATTTTGATCCATGGCTAACCTTGGGAATCGTAACACTATGGAAGGGTATTCTATAACCCGACCTCCCCTGTTCGATAACCTACCTTTTGATTTCTGGAAAACCCGCATGTCAACGTTTTTACAATCTACTGATTATCGCATGTGGATGCTTATCAAAGAAGGTTATTCTCCACCTTCTCGTGAAATTAATGGTGTTAAAATTGAAGTTGCTTTTACTGAATGGACTTTCGATGAACGAGATTTAGCTCAATTGAATGCAAAATATTTGAACTATTTTTTCTGTGCTTTAAAATCTGAGGATTACATGTGTGTCTCCACTTGCAAAACTGGTAAAGAAATTTGGGATAAATTGTGTATCACCTATGAAAGCACTAATGAAGTTAAACAATCCCATTTGAATATTCTCTTGCATGACTACGAACTTTTTCGTATAAAACCTCATGAATCAATTTCTGACATGTATACTAGGTTTACTCAAATTGTTACTTCACTGCATGCATTAGGAAAAGAACTTTCAAACTATGAAAAGTAAATAAGATTTTGAGATGCTTTCCTTCGTCATATGATGCTAAAATCACTGCAATCACTGAATCTAAGGATTTGAACACTTATTCCATTGATAACTTACTTGGCTCACTCATTGCTTACGAGCAAGGGGTAAATTAAAGAAATCTTGATGCAGGTGAGAAGAAGAAGGAGAAAAGAATTACACTAAAGGCGCACAAATCAGATTCTGAATCTTCCGGGTCTAAAAGTGATGAAGTTGCCTTCATCATAAGACAATTCAAAAGCTTTCTAAGAAAGAAGCAAAAGCATCATTGGAGAAAAAGTAGGGATCATAAGCATTCTAAAGGATCTTCTGATGTTGTTTGTTATGAATGCAGGAAGCCTGGCATGTGAAAGCCGGTTGTCGTACACTTCAAAATCACTCGAGCAAAGAAAAGGAAAAGGGTGAGGAGAAACCTAAGTTTAGGAAGGACAATAAGAGAGTCCAAAAGGCGTTCTGGGCAGAATCTGGTACTGATTCCTCTGAGACTGAACCAGAGGAAGAGACTACAAACCTGTGCTTAATGGGGGAAGATCATCTTGAGCAAAGTGATGAGGAAGAGGTGTGTAAACCAACCTATGATGAATTGTTTGAGATTTGTGAGAAAATCCATGCATCATACAAAAAGCTTAAGAAGACTCATGCTAATTTAAAATTGAAACTTATAAATTTGCAAAAAGAGTATGAAGTTATTCTTAAAGATCATTCAACAATTGATTCTAATCACATGGCTCTTCTTGATGAATTTGATAATTTGAATAAAAAGCATTCAGAATTAATTAATGAGTATGATGCATTAAAAGTTTCACACATATCACTTGAATCTGATTTAAAGAAATATAAAGAGAAAGAAAGAAACTTGAGAATTGAGAATGATGTTCTAAAAAACACAAACTTGAGGATAAAAAATGAATTAGATACACTTAAGGGAAATTGGAAGACTCCCACTTTGAATCCAAAGTCAAAACCTAGGAAGAGGCATTATAACTCAAATCATTTAAAAAATCCTTTTCCTGGAGTTAGATGTTTTCTTGTAGCATGCTAGGACACATCTGACACACTTGCACTGTTCACCATAGTACACATTGGGTGTGGAGACCTAAGGTGCATGATTCACAGCATACCATACCTGCATTGCATTCTACTTTTTCTAAGAAGAGACCCAAACCAGTTTGGATTCCTAAATCTGACTGTTGTTGAGTTTAGCAGGTGTGCTCTCACCAAAGACCACGTGGGAGCATAGGATAATTGGACACACGGAGGCTCGCAGCTCAAAATTGCTTAAACTCGTTGCTTCATAATTTCTTGAAATTATTTTTCTTTAATTAGGTTTGTGTTATTTTTGTTGTGTGCTTACTTTGTGTTGTTCTAGATTGCTTTGTTTTCGTTTTTTTTTATGTTTGGTTTCCTATATAATTATTTTTTAAGATTTTAAATTTTGGAGTTTTAGAGATTATGTTTAGCATTTCTAAATCGGTTAAAGGGAGGAATACCATTGGTGGTTTCTCTCATTCTAACCTTGTTTAGTGGTATAATTTTCTTCTCTAAACAAAAGTCTAACTCATTTTAGCCAATAGTTTTTTGAAACTAAGATTCTTTTTATCTTGCAACAAAAAATCTATCTTGTGCATAATATCCAAAGTTCTTATATATCTCTCAAGTTATTTGAGATCTTGCCTTTGCACTGATCATATGATTTTTAGTTTTATTTTGTGGGTAGTTCTTCCCTATGTTAGAGAGAGTGCTCATATTCTCTAATATCTAGAAGATATACTCACAACTAAGAACTTCTTTTAAGAGTTTGCAAAAGAGAATTGAGCTTGCAAAAGATAAAAAAAAGGGGAAAAGTGGCAAAAATGCCAAAATCGAAATAAAAAGTATATACACAAATGTGTATCAAAAATTAAAAGATGCTCAAAGAGCCAATCAAAGATTCAAGAGGCATAAAATGAGCCCACTAAAAGGCAAGCTATCCTCTCTTTTCAAAACTTTTAAAACTTAGAAGAACTTATGGATTATGTGAGATTTTCAAAGGCTTGATTTCAAATTCCATAATTGAGGAAAATTACTTTGATATATTATTTATGAGATATTTTCTTTGTAAACAAGTTTTGAATGGATCTTCTTTTTATCCCATTTAGTGATTCTGAGTTAGGCCTCTGTTTTTCAAAAGACAATTTATACCCTGAAGGATGTCCGATTTAGGGTTAACAGAATCATATATTCTACCTTCTTCCGATTTAAATTTGTTAACCTATTGATCTCTTGAAACTCTAAGGTTTAAATTATTTAAGAAATTCTCATATGAATTGTTTTGATTAAAAAAAAATTATATATTTGGTTTCTTTTCGAATTGTTTGTTTTTAGTTTTTTATTGTTGTTCGTTTTCTTGTCTTATGCTTTTCTTTTGTTTTATTTTTGAGGGCTTTGATCATCACCATCCTTCATTGTTTTTTAAATTCTAGTCACATCGTCCTGACCGATACTTTTATCGTCCTAGACGATATGATAAATTCTCTTCAAATTTCCATCTGATGAACTTTTCTGTGCTTGCTATAACTCTTCGTCCTGGACGATACTTTATCATCATGTACGATCTGATCGAACTCTGTTGTAATCTTGATGATAGTCCTGGCCGATAAAATATTTTGTCCTGGCCGATGCATTTATGGTCATCGTCCTGGCCGATACACTAGATCGTCCTGGACGATCCATGTGTCAGCACGTTTAGATCCTTAAAATTGGTCTCGGATGATCCATTATTGGATAATCGTCCTGGCCGATCCACTGTTCGTCCTGGACGATACACGTGGCATAGATTTAAAACGTTTTAACTTCGGCCGGTACGATAAATTATTGTGCATAGTCCTGGACAATACACCTCATCGCCCCAGACGATCTACTTTTTCAACGGTCGTCCGGCTTGACTCCTCAGGACGATCGCCTGTGTCTAATCATCCTGGCCAATATCTGATCGGCCCGGACGATCGGACCGCTTTTTGACCAATCGGCCTGTACGCAATTATTGTGCCATATCGTCCTGGACGATTCTGCGATCGGCCTGGACGATATGGTCATTTTCTTTAAATTCTGGCCGTTCCAGCCATGTTTTTCACTTCACATCCCTTCTCCTCTTGTGTTTTCTTGCTAACTCCTTTCTATGGCTGGTGGGAAATGGGTTCGACAAACTTCTGGGAGTTCTTCGAGGGCTAGGATTGATCCTCGTTTTAGGGAGGCGGAAGATGAAGCTTCTTACCATCGATACAAAGAATGTGGGATAACTGTCTCCAGAATTATTAATCTTGCCCACATTTCATATCTGGTAATGGATCTTTTCGCTCACACTTCCCTTTGTTTCATTATGTTTCTTGCTTTCCCCTTTAATACTGAGCTTCTTTGTGAATTCTTCGCAAACCTTCGCATAAATCCTACTTTCATAGCCCTGACCTCCTATGTGAATTGACGCCCCGTCGAAATCACATATAAGGACTGTGTTGAACTTTTACAGCTATCCACCACCGGGGATAAGTTGCACTTAATCGCTTCAGATCCTGACTTTGACTGGTCCACGGCAAATCACTTCCTTCACCAGACTAATGCACCTTTTCATGTTTGAGAGACTAGCTCTTTAGTCAAAGATGCTAGGACAATCCAATATGTCCTTCGCACCTCCATAATTCCAAAAGCCGGGGATCGAATCCACATCACTCCTCTACTTTCCCTAACTACTTTCTACATCATGGCACATAGAGAATTTAATACTGCTGACTTAATTTTTCGGTACATTGATCACTTAACCACAATCCGCGATCCAAGTCATAAGAGAAAACCCAATCTAGCTTTAGGACACCTCATAGCCTATGTCCTTTAAACCAAATACCAACTTCAGTATCCTATTCCACCCAACCTCCCAACTCTCTTCTACTCAAACAGTTCCTTCAGTACCCTTCATAGTACTCGTCTCTACCCTGGGGATGAGGAACCTCGGGGGCTGAGGAGGAGGAGGATCCCGCTCCCGCTCCTATTCCTGATCCAATTCCTCTCCACCCGCACTCACCATTTGATCAGTTGATAGAGAGGTTTGATCGATGGGAGACCCGCTTTGACGCTTACGTTGCTGCACAAGAGCTGCAATATTCTGAGGACATTGCCCGCTACGAGCAGCACCACACAGAGGATTTAGCCCATTTTGATAGCTACATTACTCACCAGCAGCAGCAACATGACCAGGATATCGCCTGGTTCAATGCTCAGTTTACTACGCTTGCCAGCTACTTTCAGCAGCCACCTCCACCACCTCCATCTGATGAT
>NW_021319154.1:393659-438974 GCF_001605985.2 Dendrobium catenatum | reverse complement strand
AGCTCTTGTTCAACATTTTGAATAATCTTTTGCTGCTGCCTTGACCTGAGAAGGCCTTGAGGAGAGAAAGAGAGAGAGGGAGAGAGGGAGGATATTGTGAGGGGGAGCTTGTGAGGGGATTCACAAGGGTTGCTTCAAGGATTGCTCTGCTTCTTCTTCGTCTAGAGTTTCTCATCCGTGGAAGGGTCGGTAGAGGTAAGGAGTCAGCATCTGATTGTGGTTCTCTGCCAGCTTCAGGAGGAAGCCAAAGGAGATAGGTTCTCTACCTTGCCGGGGTGGCAAAAAGAGGTTCTTTGTAAAGGCTTCTCCGCCTAGCTGTGGGGGTTAAAGGAGAGTCACGATTGTAGTACAATACTCGGAGGGTACCTTCGGGGAGTGGACGTAGGTCAAGTTGACCGAACCACTATAAATCTCTGTGTTCTGGTTTCTTGCTTCCGCACTTTAATTTCCGCATTTATTTTTCTCGTGGTGTGATTTTGGTTTATGTGATTTTTTGTTCTTTTTGATTTTTTTTTTTAAAATACCAATTCACCCCCCCCCTCCTCTTGGATAGCTTGGGCCAGTTCTATAGGGCTTAACATCCCTAACGAACTTTCAGGATGGCTACAAATAAGGTTGCTAGTGACTTTTAATGTAGGCTGCCCCTGTGTTTGAAGAAAAGAGCTGTGGGTTGAGGGCTTGAGGCTATTTTTCTTGAGGGATTTTAGCTAAAAAAGTCTACATACATTGAAGTGAATTACAAAAGTCAGTTGCAAGCTAGGGAGAAGATGGACTAGGCTTAAGTTGTGGAAATTTTCATAGTAGTCTTGCAGCTATAGCTAAGTAGTTGTGAATGAAATGAGGGTTGGATGTTGCTATGGGTTTATGTAGTTTTTTTAGGACCCCTTATTTTGCCTGAAATAAATGTGTAAGGGAGGCGACTGTGTTGACTTTGGCATGAGGAATTATGGTTCGGGTTGTGGGTGTCCGGCCTCAGTCGAGTAGGGAGGAAAGGAATCAGGTAAGGAGGCTTCCTGTAGTGCTCGATTGCAGGTGATTAGAGAAGGAGATGCAGAGACTGTAGGGTCATAACATTTTGGTGGTTTGCATGAAGGTGGATTCAATTTTCATGTGAGATTGGGAAGTTTATTAGATGGGTGTTGACCCCTACCACTCAAACTACATGCAAAAAGGATAAGAATGGTTAATCAAGTAGCACGCGGGTTGATATGACGTGCCACTTGAACGAGAAAATAACCTCTGATTGTCGAACGGATGGCATCATTGTGATCAGGACATCAAATCCTACTAGGCCGAGGCCCCTCACAGTTGAATCAGATGAGATCGATCAAAAGGGATGATCGATGCCCGAAATTAAAGCACGGTGTTGATCAAATGATGTTAGATCGACAAACAGGCTTCGTCGTTGAGTCCAGAATATTGTCAACCTCTAAAAACTACATTTATTTTATTCAAATGAAATCATGTGACGAGGTCGACATACATAGCGAGGCAAATAACATATTATAAGGAAAAGGTCGCTCGGCGCTACCCAAATGATGTCTGATTGACAAACAGACTTTGCCACTACATTCAGAACATCCTAAATACCCAAAGATGATAGCCAATTCATTCAAATCAAAGCATGCGAGCAGGTTGGCATGCATCTCAAGGCAAGACACGCATTTCAAGGAAAAGGTTGCTCAATGCTACTCAAATGCCATCTAATTGGAGAACATACTTTGCTGTTGCATCCAGAATACCTTCAATACTCTAAATATACCACCAATTTGTTCAATTAAGGTTACACTAGACTTAAACCCCATTCTGAAGGCTTGTTTCCACTTCATGAAGTGGTATGACTCTTTTAATGGGATGTTTGGTCTCAAAATTTAAATCCAAAGTCGATTCCAAATTCCAAAGAAAACTGATGATTTTCAAAACCCGTTTTTAAAAATTCCACAAATAAGGTACTTCAACTTCTTAGCCTCTAAATAAATAAGAGTATGACCAAGTATTTTTATTTATTTAATTCAATGTATATATACAACTGCTTGGAATTTATTTAATTATTAAATATTTAGTATAACTCTATAGGAGAGTCTAGACTTTCTTTTTTAATATTGATGTAACTTTTTTAAAGTATTGAGTTGTGAAAGTTAGACATTTGAGTCAAGATACACATGTCCAAATTTGGATTCCAAAGAGGAAAGAACATCCCTCAGGGAAGGGTCCTTTTCAATTTGGATGCCCAATTTTGGATCATTTCAATTCCCAAAGGAGAAAAAATAACCTCCTCCTCAGGGGAAGAGTTTTCTTTTCCATTTGGGTATCCAGGTATGACGAATCGAAGGAGTTTGAAGGTAAGAAGAACGAAGAGTTTATGACAAAGACTATCCTACTCAAAGTCACTTGTGTTTGTCTTAGGATTAGAATATGAGTTTGTGGTTCGTTGTGCTCGACCACTTTTAATTTTTGCAATCTGGGTTTTAATAAATTGGGAATTTGCCTACGGACATTACTTTAAGGAATTAATTTAATTGATTGATGTGTTTGAATTGATTTGATTGTGTATAGGGCAGCCTATATTTTTTATTTTTTTTTTTGTGCTTTGTATGTCATTTTTTCTTTAGCCCGGATATGCTGAGGCTCATGAGGGCACATTAAAACTTTTTCTACTTAAAAATAAAAATAAAAAATTTAGCTCACAAAGAAACTCTAATGATCTAAGTAAGCTCGGGATTGTCGGGAGTCTACAAAAAGCATATTTTACCTTCATTTCCTTGTTAGGCACTCCCCGCCTACCGGTTCTGACAGACCACATGGCCTTTGAGGGTACAGATATGTTAATAGGATGTTGTGCAATTTTTAGGAAAAAAATATTTTTAAACCTTTTTTCAAAAATTGTTATATTCCATTTTATGTATTTAATCGAGTCGATCAGCATGCATTGCATTAGAAACTAATTAAAAGCATCTAAAATTTTAATTGCATTCAATTTAAGTATTTTCATTCCACATAAGTCAAGGGACCAATTAGGATCCACTCTAAACGTCAGTCCTAATTCCAACACTTAGATTAGGTTAGGATACTTCTGAATTATTTTAGAATCTCAAAGTTTCTCATACCCCTCCTCCGTTGACTCTGGAAATAAGTGCTCTAAGTTCGATCTAATTCCAATTGAAATTTCAAATGCAACTTCTTTGATTCCACTCCTTGAAAATTCTAAATAGAATCTCCGTCGTTGTTATAATCAAGAGTATTCATAGGGAATTCAACCTCCCTACGATATAATTAACTATGAGGGCTTGCACTTGTAAGAAATTTAGAACCCACGTCAACTTTTCAAAAAATAATTTTCAAAACTTGATTAGTCTTCTTTGGGAAAATTAAATCAACAACGATCATTATCATCATATTTAGACGATTGATTAGCTAATGATATTTTCTTGCCTTGGACTGATATATTATTTCTTATCAAGACCCTGAATATGAAATTCATGATCTCCCATCCAAATTATATTGGTTGAATATTGATAAAATGTCGTTTTAACCCTTCGGGGTCATATGTACTTCTTCCTTGAATTCAACTACTACAACAAGGATGTAACTTTTAGTTTCATTATCTCAACATGTTAGGAAATTATATTTTTTTTCCTCGGGCGATATATGGTTCATAACGATGTGTTTGATTTTGAGTCTAAAATTCAAAGAATCAAATTTCCCAAAGAAGATTGATTTTTTTTTTCAAAACTCATATTCCAAACTTCACCCCCAAACAGTTTATTGAATCTCCATTTCACATTTCAACACTTATAATTGCATTTTACATCATATACAAATAAGTATTTAACACACTTAACTTTAATTACTCTAGTTTCTAACAATAGATATTACAGGCAGCAAGCTCTCGATTTTAATATTTGTATGACAAATTTGTAAAGTTCAATCGTGAAAAGCATAGTATTGCATTCACTGAAATGCTTCTCATTGTTAAAGATGAGGTGCCATTTTTTATATACCCATATAAAAGGATGTCATGGGAGATGACACTACAAGAGTTGAAAAGGGATACAACACACTATGGTGCCATTATTGTACAAAAGAATGCCCATATCCACTACAAAAATAGATATGCAACATCACTATGATACTAGGCAAATGAAGTCATTACGAATCGAGGAAGGGATGTGCTGTGTTCTTGGTGGAAAGTACCAAATACCTTGAGTTGAAGGACAAAAAAAAAGTGTTAATAATGTCTTTTGAATAAAGATGTAAGTACATACTTTGATTAACTTCATGTATAATTGTAAATGTAAGCATATTCTTTGATAACAAACATTTTTTACCTCATTTTTAAGCAATTTTTCTTTATAAGTTGGTTCATATAGCTGATAAGGAGGAATCCCACCCAACCATATTTTATAAGTTCATTACTCCCACTCAACCATAATTATAAAGAAGAAAACGAGCACCCATATTTTTTAGAAAAAAAGCAAACAAGACAGCAAAAGCATAGAAATCTACAACTCAATTCATTCCATCATAACAAAAGATAAAGGATCTTTTTGCCATTTTGTTAAAGTTGAGGGGTGGTCAAATTAGGCTATAGAAAAAAAAAGGTTACTACATAAAAAAGAAAATGCTCTTACCAAACTTATATAGAGTATTTTTATATAGAGAACATAATGGGAGGAAGGAGGTGGAGGAGGATGTGAGCAAGAAGGTGCCTACCATTGACCCAATCTTTAACTTTGTTGAGATTAGGAAGAGGTGAATTTGCAGAAGGATGCAGAGCATGAGGTGTATTATTTAGGGGATGAAGCCCCTATTATTATGCATAAATAAGGAAGTGGTGAAGTTTGTGGTCAACTCCTTTCCCATGTATGTAGAAATGAGAAGGTGGAGAAGGCACTAGATGTCATTCCATCTATTACAATTTTGTGAAAGAGTGATGTATAGTGTGTAAGATTTAAAAGGACCAAGAAGAATAAGAAATATTTAATAAGAGGCTTCACAAATTCATCAGAAAAAAGAAACAAACCTGAGTATCTCTACACCATTGATCCCTTCTGCCTGGTCGATGTGAGAAATTATCCTCCATTAACCCTTAGATGTCAAGAATAGTTTAAAACTCATAGGAGAGTGATAGGTACCACTTGAATATTTCAAGTGATTCCTATCGAATCTAAGCGAAATCACAAGTAACCTGCTGTTTTCTATGGGAACACAGCCACCAAACACAAAAACAGCAAACAAACGTGAAGAAAACTGAGAGAAATTGAGGGAAATTGTTGTAGATTGCAAAAAAATAACGAACCGATACAATGATCCTCTATTCGAGAGGAGGATCCACTCCCGACGCTCTCTAGATGAAAATCTAGAGCCCCACAACCTCCCCCCTAGCAATTCTCAAGCACACAAGCAATAATCCAGATAAAACCTAAAACCTAGGTTAATTCCCTCTTAATACAATCTAATTCAAAACAAAAGCAAAAGGACATCTATACCCTTCATTCTCCCTCCAAAATCACTTAAATTTTATTTGAATTGCTAGTGGACCCCCACCCCCAAGCCCCCCTATTTCTTTCGCCTGCTGTGCGTCCCGCTTCCGCCTGGAGAAGACCTGGACCGGCTGGGCCGGTCCAGGTTGGGCTGGTCCAGGTTGGACCGGTCTAACATTACCCCCATCCCCAAGTACCACCTTGTCCTCAAGGAGGAAAGCAGGAAACTGCTCTGCAATCCTCTCCTGTAGCTCCCAGGTGGCCTCATAGTCTGGGAGGCTGCTCCACCTAATCTTCACCTCCCTTTCCCCCTTCTCATTGATGCGCACTCCTACCGCTAGAGGCTCCAATGTCACTTCCATGTCCTCCCTCAATGTGCTGGGCAGCTCTGGGCTCACTGCATGCTCCCCCACCACTCTCCTCAACTGTGAGACATGAAAAACGGGGTGTATTCTAGCTGTTGGAGGAAGCCTCAATCTATAGCCCACCTCTCCAATTCTCTCCTCCACTTCAAAAGGGCCAAAATACCTTGCTGCAAGCTTCTCATTTCTCCTTTGGTACATAGTCCTTTGCCGGTATGGTCGGAGCTTCAAGTAGACCTTGTCCCCAACTGCAAACTGTATATCTCTCCTTTTGTCGTCTGCCTGCTTCTTCATAAGTTGCTGGGCTCTAAGTAAATGCCTCTTGAGCTCTTCCAACACCTGATCTCTTTCCTTCAAATGCTGATCCACTGCAGATACTGGAGTACTACTATGGCTGTAGTGTACCAAATGTGGGGGGTCCCTCCCATATAACACCTTAAAAGGTGTCATCTTGGTAGCCGAGTGAAAGGAGGTATTGTCTAGTATTCTGCCCAAGCTAGCCATTTGGCCCACTGCTTTGGTGTTTCAGACACAAAACACCTCAAGTATGTCTTCAAGCTCCTATTCACGACCTCCGTTTGCCCATCAGTCTGTGGATGGTAGGTTGTGCTCCTCTTCAATACTGTTCCCTGCATCCTAAATAGCTCCCTCCAAAAATGGCTCAGGAACACCTTGTCCCTATCAGAATTAATGGACTCTGGTACCCCATGCAGGCGGACTATCTCCCTCACAAATGTTGCTTCTACAGACACCGCTGTGTACGGGTGTCTCAAGGGAATGAAATGAGCATATTTGCTCAGCCTGTCGACCACTACAAGTATAACTGTGTAGCCTTCTGATTTTGGGAGCCCATCAATGAAATCCATAGTAATCTCCTCCCAAACCTTCTCTGGTATGGCTAGAGGCTGTAGTAATCCCCCTGGTGCCATCGTCAGGTACTTGCTCCGCTGGCAGATATCACTCTTCGCCACCATCTCCTCTACATCTTTCCTCATCCCCTTCCAGTACAATTCAGCAGCTAACCGACTATAAGTTTTTTGCACTCCTGAATGCCCTCCTATGGCACTCCCATGAAACTCCTGTAGCAGCTGGGGAATGTCGATAGAAGACCTTGGAACCACACTCATTCCCTGATAGTACAGTCTTTCTCCCACAACTGAGTAGCCTGGGTGGCTGTTTCCATATGATAACACATCTTCTTTGATTTTCCTTAGCTCCTCATTCTGAATGCTCTCCTCTTTGATGGCTCCCCAATCTATCAGTACTGGTACTGATACAATAATCCCCTGGAGCTCCCCCATACATCGTGATAAGGCATCCGCTGCCTTATTGTCTAGTCCCTGTAGATAGTGGATCTCAAAATCATATCCCAGCTGCTTGGACAACCACCTCTGATGCTCCTCTGTGACCATCCTCTGCTCTAACAAGTACTTCAGGCTCCTCTGATCAGTCCTGACAATAAAGTGTCTGCCCAATAAATAGGGTCTCCACTTCTGGATGGCCAGTAAAATAACCATCAGCTCTCTCTCGTAGACAGACTTCAGCCTAGCCCGGGACGACAGTACCTGACTGAAGTATCCTATGGGCCTGTGGTTCTGCATCAACACTGCTCCCAATCCATAGCTTGAAGCATCTGTCTCCACCACAAACACCTGATTGAAGTCTGGCAGAGCAAGCACTGGCATCGTCGTCATAGCCTTCTTCAGCTTCTCAAAAGCCTCTGAAGCTGCTTCCCCCCATAAGTTGTCCTTCTTCAACTGCTCTGTCAATGGCCACGCTATGGTGATGTATCCCCTCACGAACCTTCTATAGTATCCTGTCAGTCCCAAGAATCCTCTGAGCCCCTTCAAGGTCTTGGGTTGAGGCCATGCCAGTATTGACTCTATCTTGGACTGATCTGTAGCAAATCCCTCCTAGGATATCACGTGCCCTAGGTACTCCACCCATGACTGAGCGAAGTCACACTTCTTGAAGTTGGCCTTCAGCTGATGCTCCCTCAGCACACCCAACACCACTCTCAGGTGCTCTAGGTGTTCCTCCTCAGTCCTGCTATAGATTAGAATGTCATCAAAAAATACCAACACAAACCTGCGGAGGTGTGGCTTGAAGATCCGGTTCATCAAGGCCTGGAATGTGGCAGGTGCATTGGTGAGGCCAAAAGGCATCACCAGAAACTTGTAGTGGCCCTCATGAGTCCTGAAGGCCGTCTTCTGTACATCTTCCTTCCTCATCCTGATCTGGTGGTAGCCTGACTTCAGATCGATCTTGGTGAACAAGGCTGCTCCATGTAGCTCATCCATCAACTCGTCAATCACAGGGATAGGAAACTTATCAGGCACAGTCTCCTTGTTGAGAGCTCTATAATCAACACAGAACCTCCAACTCCCATCCTTTTTTTTTCACAAGCAGAACTGGACTAGAGAAGGGACTCACACTAGGTTGAATGATCCCTCCTTCTAGCATTTCTCCCACCAACTTCTCAATCTCATCTTTCTGCACCTGAGGGTATCTGTAAGGCCTCACACTGATAGGGGATACTCCCTCTTTCAGGATAATCTGGTGCTCCTGCTCTCTGTCAGGTGGTAGTCCCACCGGAGGTTGGAACACGTCCTCAAATTCCCGCAGATGGGGCTGAACCAATGCGGGAATGGGCTTTTTCTCCCCCTCCTCCTGCTCCTCCAGGCTCTGCAACTCCACAAGGAATCCTCCTCCTTCCTCATGGATGATTTTCACCATTGATCGGAGTGACACTCCAGCTCTGGACAATCCTGGTTCCCCTTTCAGCTTCACCCTCTTCCCCTCTACAATTAGCTCCATCACCATGATCCCCTAGTTCACCTTGGTTTCACCCAAGGTCTGTAGCCACTTCATGCCCAAAATGACATCTGTGCTACCCAACTTCAGGGGTAGGAAGTCCTCTACCACCCTGATCTCTTGTAGCCTCATCTCCACCCCTTTGTAGATCCCGGTGCTGGACTCAATCTTCCCTGTCCCCATCATCACCCCATAACTGCTTGTCTCAGTAGGTTCCATCCCTAGCTCCTCCATCACCTGGGTGGATATGAAATTGTGGGTTGCCCCACTATCAATCAGAACCACTACCTCCCTCCCAAGGATCTTCCCCTTCACCTTCATAGTATGGCTAGGTGTAAATCCCATCACAGAATTGAGGGAGACCTCAGCTACCTCCAACTGGGGATCAATCTGCTGCTCATCAGATTCATCACCCTCTTCAGGCGCCTTGTCTATATAGACGGTAAGAGATCGAAGGGCGCGATCCTTGCACCTGTGCCCTGGAACAAACTTCTCCTCACATCTGGAACAAAGGCCCTTGGCCCTCTTCTCCTGCATCTCCTCCTCAGTCAATTTCTTGAAGCTTCCAACAGATCTGGTCACCCCGCTCTTCTCCTTTCCACTCTCTCTAGAGAAGTTAGGGCTTGGCCCTTTTGGAGCCAAGTAAGTGGTAGTTGTCCTGGTGGGACCTCCTGAGTGGTTGTTCCTCCAATTTCAAGCGTTGGTCTTCTAGTTCTCCATCAACTGAGCCAACTCCATCGCCTCCCTCAGGTCTCTTAGTCTCATGACCTTCACAGCATCTCTAATTTCCGGCTTGAGGCCCTTCATAAAGTTTCCCCCCAAAGTACTGTTTGATAAGCCCTCTATGTCTCCCACCAAACTCTTAAAATTCTTCCTGTATTCCTCCACTGTTCCCTCTTGAGTGAGGGCATAGAACTATTCTGATATCTCCCATGGGCTGCCCCCCTGAATCTCTCCATGATAGCCTCCTTGAATTCCCTCCAGGTCCTCACCGGTTCCCACTTATCCATGTACTTGAACCAGGCAAATTCCGCCCCTTCCAAACACATACTAACAGCCATCAATCTCTCCTCCTCCATCAGGCCATTCACTGCAAAATATCTCTCCACCTTGTGGATCCACTCATCCACATTTTCCTCCTCGAATACTGGTATTTTTAGCTTTTTGGCCCTCATGTCCACCCCGTATGCCCTATTCCCCCCATGGCCTCCTCTGTCCCAAGCTATGGGGTCTTCCCAAGTTCCTCTCTCTCCATATCGGGGCTCATCCTCCCTCCTTGGCCGCCGGTAGCCATCTTCCCCTCGTGCCCGCCATGGTGGTTATAGATCCCCCATGGCCGGTCCAATCGGTCGGGCCTACGACATCACCAATCATCTTCTCTTCCTTCCCTGAAGTCTCTCCTTCTGTCATGTTCTTCCCGCCTGATGGACTCCCGAGGTGGCATTCTTCCGTTGCTGTCAAGTAGTTCCACCTCCTCTTCCTCTTCTAGATTCACCTTCTCCTTACCCTTGCTCCCACTACCTTCTCCTCTTTCCTCCGCTGGCACAGCCCTTGCTTGCCCTTCCAACAACTTTTTCATCATCTCCTCCAAGGCTATGAATTTCCCTTCCACATTATCGCTCAATGTCGCCATCTTCTCCTCCAGATCCGCTTTAAATTGACCCATCTCGATCTCCAAGACTTCGACCCGCTTAGATGCCATGGGAACCAAAGAGATGCCTCCGGATCCACTGGAAACTGCAGTTTTTTTTTTCACCAAGTTTTCCCTTCCAATCAGCAAAAATCGGCAGCAAAACAGTGGAAAAAAACAGCCCTCCACCGCCCGGATCTCGCTCTGATACCAATTTGATAGGTACCACTTGAATATTTCAAGTGATTCCTATCGAATCTAAGCCAAATCACAAGTAACCCGCTATTTTATATGGGAACACAGCCACCAAACACAAAAACAGCGAACAAACGTGAAGAAAATTGAGAGAAATTGAGTGAAATTGTTGTAGATTGCAAAAAAATAACGAACCGATACAATGATCCTCTATTCGAGTGGAGGATCCACTCTCCCGACGCTCTCTAGATGAAATCTAGAGCCCCACGACCACCCCCCGTAGCAATTCTCAAGCACACAAGGAATAATCTACATAAAACCTAAAACCTAGGTTAATTCCCTCTTAATACAATCTAATTCAAAACAAATGCAAAATGACATCTCTACCCTTCATTCTCCCTCCAAAATCACTTAAATTTTGTTTGAATTGCTAGTGGACCCCACCCTCAAGCCCCCCTGTTTCTTCCGCTTCCGCCTGGAGAAGACCCGGACCTGCTGGGCCGGTCCAGGTTGGACCGGCCTAACAGAGAGGGAAATAAAAGTTGGCAATAGAAGCATGACGTGATTCAAGTAGTTGAATAGTCCAACTATATGGTTTAACATCAATATAAGAAATCTTATAGTTTTTTTGAAGTATGGTTCCAACATTTGAATCATATTAGTACTATCTTTAATTTTATTTTTTTCATAACATATTTATTCTTTGCAATTTTGAAATAAGAAAGTAAATTTAGCACTACCAAAGACCTAAAGTTCAGACATAACTTTCATGGATGATTCATTTGATTAATATTGTAGATCAACAATCACCACTTTTTCAAAAGCTCAGGGGAATGTTCTCCTTCAAGTGGCTTGAATAGGAGGAGAATTTCTTAAAGTGCATTGATGCAAAACTAATATATTTCTGATAAATTGAAACAAAATTCACTAGATCATATGTGAGATCTCACTTTTTTTATATCCATGATGTTGTATAACTGTGACCCTACTTGCACCTCACTGCAATAAATCCTTTTTACAAATGCTTTCATTATTTTACAAAAGGAAGAGACTTTTTTTCATCCAAATCTTGTTGGACATGGAGAAAGACCATTTGCTTATAAGGTCTCTAGGTCTATATAGTAACGTAATCTATTTGAAAATTTAAGAAAAAATTTTCTTTCTCATTCCTTAACTATGAATGCATCCAAGTTTAAACATGACATTGCCAATCATACTCATTAACAGTCTTCATTAGTAAAATAACACTTTTGTTTGAAACTCTCTTCTTTTTTTTTTTAAGTTAGTCATTTTTGTGAGCATCGTTGCTCTCAAATAGGTGCGCGTTTAGAACGACTAACTCCCACAGATAACATTAAGAAAACAATTTTTTTAAGAAAGAAGATAAATTCAAATCTTAGAGGCAAATTGCAAGCCTTCTATCTGAAGCTGCCTCAGGTCCAGCACTGATGGCTGAACCCTTGCAACCTTAGAAATTGCCTTATTCTCTTCAGGAGAAGCAGATTCCAAGAAAGCTCCAACCACCTTACCATCTTTAATCCAGTAGGTACCGAATTTTGGTTTTGAGGATGTTGGGTTATTGTCACCAAAGAGAACAGTATCTCCGATATTATCTCCATAGAATTGCCATGATAGATCAAATGAACGGGAATAGAAGTATGGTAGGTAGTCATATTCCTCGATTGTTTCGCCCGCTTCTACGGCTTTGATTCCCTGAATTGCAAGCGAGAAGGGCGGGCGAATTGTCAGGTATTTTAATTTGAGATGATCACAGTATCATAATTGATTGATATTAAGCATATATTGGCCTATACAATTTTTCTCCAAATGCTTTGTAGTAATACCTTCACAGCTTGCTCTGCAGATTTTCTTGCATGATCAACATGCTCCACTCTCCTCATTTCTTTGTACAGCTTCAACGGGAATGTGGCCACATCTCCAACAGCATACACATTGGGAACACTAGTTTTGAAGTAACCATCTGTCTGCAGAGAGCCAGAAATCATGAATGAATTTTAGCGTTCACAAAATGAAAAAAAAGAAGCCCGGCGGGTACTGTAGCCATGTAACTATGAACAGGCTCTAACATGGAGGACTCTAAACCCCTTTGTCAGTCCTATCCACTAATAAGGAGGGTAAGTTGAATGACTCTGACTGGGGATTCTGTGTAATTATCTTCTTCATGTTATGTTTATTTATTAGAAATGATCTTTCTTTATTAGATTTAAATGAGAATTTGACTTTTAACCGAACACAATGGTGAAAAAGGATTCATGTAGCCGACCCCACATAGTGGGACAAAGACTTGATGTTATTGTTGTTGTATGTTATGTTTATTTTTAGCGATAAGTCTCATCTAATTGCCAAAAAGATCTTATGTTAAAGAACATCACGATCCACAAATTAAGACATTCCTGGCAGCTGAGATATTGAGCTAATAGTCAATCATCACTTCATCCTCAAGTAAGTTTTTTTTTTTTTTTTTTTCACATCTTTTAAGAAAAACATTTAATTTTATTGTTTCTGTACAAAATATGATCTCTTCGAATTGATTTTGCTGCATTTATCTGAGAAATCAATCCTCTTTAATTAATCATTTTGCTACACCTATTTGAAATTTCAAGTATAAAGCATTAGGGATTCTCCCGCGTGAATATTTGAAGACGCTCTTTTAATCCCCGTTAATTTTATAGTTTCTTTCCCTTCTCCTAATCTGAACAGTAATCCAAAGCCAAAGGTGAGAAAGAAGTACAAAAGCAAACTTTTTAGAGTAACATGAGTCAGTCACTCAAAGAAAGTAGATCACCCCTTTAAACAAACCTGTTAAAAGAATCAAAGTTGGTGTTCTTATTTTCTACATTTTCTTCAACAACACGCAACATTTTTTGGGAGTTTGACGAGTCTTAATTAAGATTATTGAGAGAAAATAAAATAATAAAGCATATGATGGACATATTAAAAATATCAAGAATTTTATATCGATTCACTGAATTGATGGCTAGGCCTTGTTGCATTCATTATGGATTTTATTATGATGGTAGAGTTTTACAGCTATAAATCACAAGCTCCCTAAATATGGAAAAAAATATATTGGACAACCCAATATACAATAAAATCCTTAAAACACTACTACTAAAATAATTTGCAACTATCAATTTACGTTTGAATCTATGTAAGGTATGTTTTCTTGGGGTATTAATCAGACTCCATAGCTTAACACAAATCAAATATGCATGCTTTTATATATCAGTATAAGGTACGGTGTTAATCTTCCATACATTAATACTTCTGAAAGAAATCTTTGCTATTAGAGGGAATGCTAACATTTCATACAGAAGGAACTGAACTAACCTTTATTCCTCCTTTCTCTTCTTTCACTTGGCCTTTAAAAAGTGTTGTAAGAGGTCTTCCGCCAACACCCACAACAACAATATCAGCATCAAGAACTCTTCCATCTTCCAGCTTCACTGATTTCACCTGATTTAGGTAAAATTTGTCAAAAAATAAAAAAGGACTGTATAACCACCTCAACATTGATTCACCCCATGCGCTCAAAAACTTACATTCATGTTCAAATCAACATCGAATCCAACAGCTACTGTACCTTTGATAATCTTAACACCTTTACTAACATAATAGGCCTCATAGAATGCAGCAATTTCAGCAGTGAAAAGACGAGGCACTGCATAAGGCAATGTGAATGGATTTACAAATCAGTGGGGTTTTAAGACCTTTGATAAACTTGTTGGGTAATAGAAGAACCATCAGAAAAAAAAAAAAAATTGAAAAGATATCACGCACACACAAATTTTATATAGATACAACTAATAGATAGCTATGTTGTATTGTTGTCGTTGCAGATTTCATTATTATTTGATTATGAAGAACATTCAACCTCAATTCTTGTGATTTAAAAATAACATGTCGCCCCCTCTTTATAAATAAAAAATAAAAATAAAAATAAAAAGAAAAAGAAAAAATAAAAAAAAAATGTCGCCCCCTCTTTATAAAGAAAAATTTATGATAGCTGAAAATACTAAAATTTTCAAAACGCCCTTAAAAAATAATCACAAATTCTTGGATATCATTCTCGAATATGCACCCGCTCTTCTAATTCCTATGATAAAAACTAGGCTCCACAACTAAAAAACAGAAAAAGAAAAGAAACATAAGTTCAATCTTGAACCTAAAATAGTTTCATTTCGCAGCTACAATGTAACAACTCATAAATAGGAGAGTAACTGGAGTTGAAGCAAAATACAGCCTAGAAATTTTTTTAATAAGATTCGTGCAAGCAAATGATACTCAACTGCACCAAGGTTCAGGATAAACCATAGTAACATCGAAGTTGTTGATTCTCATTGCTGCACTGAGTTCAAGGCCAATATATCCACCGCCAACAATCACAGCCTTTCCATTCTTCTTTAACTGGATTGCATCTACAAGTTTATCGGCATCTTGAATCTCTCTCAGGTAGAAAATGTTATTAGCATTTGCACCTTGAACACCAAAATCAGTCAACTTTATAACCTGCATCCACAATAATTTAATATTTTAAAAAAATGAACACCAAAATATAAAGGAGAAAAAAAACAAAAAATATGGTATGTGATATTGTTATATAGAGTGATATTGTTAGAAGATAGAGGCTATATAATTATTAGAACAAAGACTGAATATATGATACATAATTTTAGCGGGTATGATTTTAATTATTAACATTTAATATTATTAGAAGATAAAGTGATACACATGTGATATATATATATATATATATATATATATATATATATATAACTTTTAGAGTCAAGCCAAGATAAAATGGAGAAATATCTGAGAAGTATTGTGTGATAAATGATTTCATTGAGACTTAAAAAATAAATTATATGAAATCGTAATTAAGCAACAATATAAAATGGATCAACATTTTGATCGAGTCAAAAGATAAATCATCGATATCTAAATTCAACATGGCAGAAATAAGATGTTAAGATGAATTTATAGAAAATAACAATGTTAAATTAATGGATAATTATGTTAAAAGAAAGATTAAAGTGGCATCTATTGAAGATATGATGACTAAAAATGGATATAGATGACATGAAAATGCACAACGAATGATAGAAAATATATCTATTAAATGAGTTAATCAAATTGGAGGTAGAATACCAGGAAGAAAAATGAGTAGAGTTAGGCTTAAATTGATAGAAGTTGTACAAAATAATTTTCAGAGAATAAATTTAATACCTCAAATAAAACACAAAAGAAATGAATGAAAAATGATATACATAACACTGATGCAAAATAGTTAGGATAAGACTAATGATGATGATAATCACTATAAAGTACAAACCTACCGTGGAACCTGTAGCAATAATCAAAATTTCATAGGCAAAGGCTGCTCCGCTTGCACTTGTAAGAAACATAGAAGCAAGATCTGCCTTTACAATTTCTGTGCTTAGTATCAGATCAATGCCTGCGTCAAAATACACCGTGTGACAAAATCAAAGAGAAGTAATAACAATAGTTTATATTTTAATACTTTCATGAGATCAGAAAAAAAGAAAAATATTTTATTCAGGTCAGATTCATTACTAGACGTGGACTGACATGACAATAAACAACAGGCAGAGGTTTTATTCATCACTACAACCTATATATAATGTAACATAGAGGAAGACTTTGGAGGCTTAAACTAGTCAGTGACATGAAATATAAACTACCAAGAACCAATATGCTGATTAACTTTTTTCAGGAGAAGATACCGGATGGCGTGAAGTTTGTCAACTTAAGGCTGTTGACTTTGCTTTTATCCAAATCCTTGGTCAAAGGATTTGACTTGGTCAAATTGATCAAGCCAGGCCCCAAGGCCTCTCCCATTCAATTCCAAGGAAACCAAGTCTGTGGAGCCTAGACCCAGACCATGGGTCAACCTGGTTGACCCAAATCCTTCTCTTCTTGATTTCAAATCCATTTGAAACCTTCTAGCTCAATCTCTTACTCCCCTTGGGTTACATGGGTCAGACCAACCTTGTTGAGCTCAGATCCAAGTACTGGGGTTGACCTAGGTTGACCCATTAAAGCCATGTGGAGCCCAAATTAAATTCAAACCAAATCCACCTTATGCTTGGCTCAATCCCTTTACTCATTGGACTTAATTGACTAGGTTGACCAGGTCAACCATTTACCTGGTCAACCCGAGCCTTAATTGGGTCAAATCAACCTATTTAAGCCAATTAAGACCTATTTAACACATTAAAATCCTTCCAATTGGGTCCCTCATTCAAACCCACGGCTAAATCACATAATCCTCCCTCCTAATTAGCCCTAGAATAGATGGTATCACTTTCTCTTTTTTTAAAGCCTATTGGTTTATTATAAAAGATGACTTATGGAAAGCCATTAAATTGTTTTTTGATACCTCTATTATGGATCATTTATGGAAGGAGACTATTATTGTTTTGATTCCAAAAATCAGTAATCCTCTAACTCCCTCAAATTATAGACCGATTAGTTTATGTAATTCTGTTTACAAAGTGTTGGCAAAGATTCTTATGAATAGATTGACTCCAATCATGCATAAATTAATCTCTGAAGAGCAAGCGGCATTCATCAAAGGTAGATCCTTGTCCGACCATGTCTTAATAGCCCAAGAGGTCATGCACAAATTAAGAATTTCAAATTCTCAAAAAGGCTTTGTTTCTTTTAAAGTTGATATGGAATAAGCTTATGATTCCATGGGATGGCTTACCTTGGAAAAAGCTTTAAGTTATTTTGGTTTTCCTTGTTTCTTCTCTAAGCTGATTTTAGAATGTATTAAAAATTCTAAATTCACTATATCTATCAATGGTAGCTTCTCAAATTGGATTGAAGGTCATTGTGGCTTTAGACAAGGTTGCCCCTTGTCTCCTTATCTCTTCATTCTTTGTGCACAACTATTATCAAATGCTTTTAAACAAAGAGGTGCTTCATTGGGAGTTCATATTTGTGCAAATGGACCATATATTTCTCACTTATTGTATGCAGATGATGTGATTATCTTCTCATAAGCCACTCTTAAAGCTACCAAACAGATTAAATCTATTTTGGCCAATTTTTGTAATTGGACAGGTTTGTCCATCAATGTAAATAAATCTTCTATAATGTTCAGCAAAAATGTTAGGAGGAGGAGATCTATTGGCCGAATAATGGGGTTCAATCAAGCAAATCAGATTTCTTATCTTGGAGTAAGGCTTGCAATGAGAAGGTTAGTCAAAGATGATTTCAATTTCATTATTGATAAAGCATTGAGAATGACAAACACTTGGGGTGAAAGACTTATTTCTCTGGATGGGAGAATTTTATTAACAAAATCTGTCTTGCTTTCATACACTACCTTCCATTGTACTAACTCCCTTGTTCCCAAAAGTATTCTTGATGAAGTAGATAAAATTTGTATAAGTTTTTTGTGGAACAAATCAAATGGTAGGAATGACATTCATTATGTTAATTGGCAAACCATGTGCTTACCTATCAAATGGGGAGGTAGATCACTTCACTCTTGTTCTACTAAACCCTAAACCCTAAACCCTAAACCCTAAACCCTAAACTCTAAATCCTAAAAAATCCTAAACCCTAAACCCTAAACACTAAACCCTAAACCCTAAACCCTAAATCAAGAATTTCTTGGAAATACTTGAATGATAAAGAATCTTTTATCCATAAAGTATTTTTTACTAAATACGGGAAGTTGCTGGAAAATCTGAACAGCAAAAATTCGGGATCACCCTCATGGAAAATCCTCAGATCGGGTGGCAAAGCTATAAGGCCTTTCATTAGATGGAAGCTGGGCAATGGATCAGACATTGATGCGGTTAATGATGTATGGATTTTGGATAAGAGTATTACTGAATGACCAACCTTCATTGCTCCTATTGACTGCAGCAGTTTCACTGTTTCAAATTTTCTACTTAATGGAACCTGAGATGTAGAAAACATGAAAAGTTTCTTGGGAGAAGACTTGATCAATCTTATACTATAAAACATTGTCCCAAACAGTTCAAGTAAAGATTGTATGGAATTGTTGTTTAAATACAATGGAAAATCTATATCTTCTATGGTCTATGAATTATCGGTTAAACATGATGAACCGAAAGAATTATGGAAATGGTTGAAGAAAGCAAGACTAAACCCAAAAGTGGAATCCCTTCGTGGAGAATTTTCAACAATGCTCTTCCCACTTTTGACTTTCTTGAACACAGGAGATTAATTAGGGATAATCAATGTCCAAGGAGCTGCAATGCAATAGAAGATAGAGATCATATTGTAGCTAATTGTGATAAACTGAAGGAAGTTCTGAAACAGATTAAGGAATGGGGATTTGTTTTTTATGATTTCCATTCTATACAAGACTGCTGTAATCATTTGTCTTCTCAATCTCCATTCATGATCAATCTCTATTGCTCGGTGCTATATTTTACTTGGAAATCAAGGAATAGCTTCATTCATAATGGGAAAGAGGATAGCTCTCTTAGCATTGCTTCCAAAGCAATTGGTTTTGCTTCATTCGTAAATCTTGGGAATCATAGTATCTCGGGTATATGGGATGTCAACCAACCTTATAGGTTGTCTAATCCTCATTGGCATCCCCCTCCACCCGATTGGCTCAAAGTCAATGTAGATGCTTCATTACTTCCTTCATACAAAGCCGGAATTGGAGGAGTGTTTTGTGATCATAAAGGAAGATTTCTTCTAGCATTTGGAAAACCGTACACTCATTGGGACATATCGGCTTTGGAATTTTTGGCCACTCAATATATAAAGGAGATGCTAAAGGATTGGATCTTTAAATACAAGGGAATCATCATAGAAGGTGATAATATCAATATCATAATGCTCTTGAAGGAAGTCAAGAAGAATGGTGAAACAAGGTATGCAAATATTCATATTTTTGATGAATTTAATAACGTTATCTTCAATTGTGTTGATAGAAATTGTAATAAGTTAGCGGACTTATGTGCTAACTATGGTATCTTGTCTTCTTTTATTTGGGATGATGTTAGTCTCAATAAGATTTCTCCTTTATTTATGTCTATATTAAAGGAGGAATCAATAGTTCGAGCCTTTTACTTTGTAATAATTTCTTCTTTTCTTCAATGCTAATTGAGGCATTTTCCTTCAAAAAAAAAAAAAAAAGCCCTAGAATAGATCTAGGCTGTTCATTCTTGGCTCTAATCCTTTAAATACCCTCTTTAGATGGACAAATCTGTTCGGAAACAGAGCTCTTTTATCGTGGAATTAGACCTCCTATTAACGTTGGCTTATCTGTCAGTCGCGTCGGGTCTGCCGCTCAATTGAGAGCTATGAAACAAGTCCGCGGTAGTTCAAAACTAGAATTGGCACAATATCGCGAAGTGGCCGCCTTCGCTCAATTTGGGTCAGACCTTGATGCTGCGACTCAGGCATTACCCAATAGAGGTGCGAGGCTGACAGAAGTGCCCAAACAACCACAATATTCACCACTTCCAATTGAAAAACAAATTGTAGTGATTTATGCAGCTGTCAATGGCTTCTGGAGTTCTTAGAAGGGTCTCTTGCTTTTTGCTTTCACCCTAGAGCCTCCTAACCCGAGAACTCTCGTGTGTGAGCTATCCTAAACTTCCTTCACCTTTCCCAACCTAGATCCACCGTCAAACACCTGCCGGCGGCGAGCTTCTGGCGAGGTCAAGCCTTATTCATCCAAGCTCCTACATAGCTTGATTTGGCGCGTTCCAAACCACGATTTTGAGAGGACGAGATACGTGGACAATCTACAAGCTCAGAGAAATCGAATCCTTGATGATCCAACGGTATAATCACTTGAAAACCCTAGATCTAGGTCACCACACTTAGGGTTATATAACTTTCTATACATCGTGTTTTAGACAGCGAAAATGATCCCCCACGAATGCTCTTTACTCATATTACTTATGTTTAAAATTTCGTTGCGTTTGGATAAGCCATTTGAGAGAACGAAAGAAAAAACACCTAAGGGTCTATGTTTTGCCCTAATCTCGAGTGTACGAGATCTCCACCGTTGATCATTTGATCAATGACGGAGATCCCGTCGTTTCGTGATTTCGTTCTGATCGCGGAATTGTTCCCGCGGTCGTTTGTTTCGTCCGGCTCAATTGGAGCCGCTGATCCAAACAACAAACGATCTAATGGTTCCGCCGTTGTGCTGACGTGGTGAAATAACCACAGATTCGACCGCGCCGCCTTTGAAATCATTTGCAGTGATTGCGCGGAGACTCAATCAATTGCAAATGATTGCTCGCGGTCTGCAGAACCAATCCAACGCATGCCTGACAGCCGCCACTGCCGCCCCAGTTCTGTTTTAATTAAATTTAATTGTTTTTAAACCCTTTCTAACCTAATTTTTTTAGGAAATTATTTAAAATTATTTATTAATAAAAAAATTGTGTTCTATATAAACAATTTCAAAAAATTATTATCTTTAATATAAAAATATAATTAGGTTAAAATAATAATGATATTTTAAATTATATTAATTATTAACTATTTTCTTTTTTTATCAATAATTAATTATAAATTAATAAAATACTTTTATTAAATGCATAATTTTATTTTAAAATATTTTTATTATTTCAGATAATACTTAATATATTTTTATTTAAAATTTAGTATTATTTAATTATTGTTATTTAAGAATATTAATAATATATATATATATATATATATATATTATTAATAATTAAGTTTTAAATAAAATATATATTAATAATTATAATTTTTTTTATTTAAAAATTAGAGAATTGTTTTAATAATTTAAATATTAATATTAATTATTTGGCTATTTTAAATTATTTTAATTAGTTAATTACTTATATTACTAAATTACTTAATTAATAAATTAATCAATTTAAAATTTAAATATTTTTCAAAGTTATAAAAATTATGCTTATTAAACTATTGGAAATTAGAAAAAATATTTTTATTTATTTACTTTTTAAAATTTAATAAATATTTTCTTACTTTTAAGTATTTTTCTTGATTTGCATTAATTAAAAATATAATTATTTTCTAAAAATTATAAAAATTGTTTTTATTAAATTTCATAAACTTTTAACTTTAATTTAAAATAGTTTAATAATTATTTTTTAAATTATATTGAAACTCTTTTAATGCATTAAATTTCAAATATTCATAATCAATTCATTTTAAATTAGATTTTAACATATGATACCTCGTAATTTTTAGAAAATATGTATTTTTATTTAAAATTATTTTCAGTAACTAAAAATTTATTTTTCTAGATTATTTACTTATTATTTGATTATTCCTATTATTTAACTTTTATTTAAATAATAATATGTTAAATATTTTCAAATTAAAAAACTATTTTCAAATTATTTTAAAAACTCATTGGGTGATCAATAGATCTTTCTTATATTTATGTATGTATTTCCATTGAACTTTTTTTATTACTTTACTTTTAAATTTATATAGTTTATAAATGAGTATTATAAATTATTTTAAAATTAGGCATATTATTAAATATCTTAATTTTAAGAGATCTACTTCGAAAATTTTAAACATAGGTAGTATTTATGAATAGCATTCATGAAGGGGAAGATTAGTGGATGATTGGGCTCCAATCATCCACTAATTGCATCGATAAGCACATTTAGTCTTCTTTTCATCATCTTTTACATGTGTATGATGTACGAGAACCTAGCTTAGGCCCTCATATATCTAAGGACTTAGTGTGTTTATATTTGATGCATGTCTCATTCATGTTAACCCAAGGGTTAGTCTTAAAATATTAATTTTAAACCTATTTAACGTAAAGACACCCTAAGGACAATAATTAAGAACCCGTCTAACGAATATAGAAAAATTTTATGAGTTAAGTTAGAACCCCGATTGATATAAACTTTCAACATTTAAACTTAGTGATATCTTAAACCTTCTATAATTTTCTAAAAAATTGTAAAACCCTTTAAACACCTTAATTAAAAAACCCTAATTTACCCGTTAATAGAGCCACGATATTGACCTTGTTTTTCTCCAAACTTGGATCAAGGAGTTTGACTTGGTCAAATTGACCAAGCCAGGCCCCAAGATCACCTTTTTTGGGTTCCATGAGTCAGAGCAAGTCTGTTGAGCTCAAACCCATGCCCTGAGACAACCTAGTTGACCAGGTCAACCTATTTGAACCCTTTGAGCCCAAATCAATTTCAAACCCATTCAAACATATCTTTGGTTCAAATCCTCCATCCCTTGGACCTCTTCGACTAGGTTGACCAAGTCAACCCTTGACTTAGTTAACCAAATTCTCTCTTGGGTCAATTTGACTTATTTAAGTCAAATTTAGAGCAATTAATGCCGAGAATGATTTCCTATTGCTCCTTTGAGGCAACACCCGTCCAAATCTCTTCCCCTTCTCTCTAATTAGCCCTAATTTTGATCCTAGCCGTTGATTAAGTGTCTAAGGCTATAAATAGGCTTTTTAGGGTTGAAAAGGGAGGGTTTCTTGCTTTTTTTATCTCTCCAAGCCTCCATACCCCATAATTTTTGGTGAGTGAGCTCCTTAGACTCCATACTTTTCTCCCCCCCCCCTAAACCCGCCGCCAAGACCTCGCCGACGGCAAGATCTTTGGCCAACCGAGACTTCAGATCTTCCAAGGAGATTTCCCGACGATCCGTAGCTCGTTTGATCGTGACTTCAACTAGAGATTTGTACGAGAATAATCTACAAGCTCAATCGTTTAAAGAAATCAAAGATCCAACAGTGAAATTCTTCAAAAACCCTAAACTTAGGTCACTACACTTAGGGTTAATCACCTTTATTTTTAGCTCATTTTAGACCTCGAAAATAGTACCCCACAATTTCTCTTCATGTGGTTGATCCATGTTTAAAATTTCATTCGATTTGATCAACCCGATCGAGAAAAAATCGTAAAAAATATTTTAGGGCTTGAGTTTGTGCCCTATTATAAGTTTGCGGGATCTGGATCATTGATCTTGTGATCAACGGTCGAATTCGCGTTGTTCTGGGGTCTCGTTCGACCGCAGGGCTAGATCCAGTGGTTCCGCGCGTGGTCTAGCACGATCTAGGCCATCAATCCTAAACTGCGGACGATCGGACGGCTCCACGCCCACGTCCGACGTGTTTAAGTGATTGCCGCGAATTCCCACTGAGTCCCTGCTAGCTAGTCCGCCCGTTGGAGGAATCACTTTTGGTTCCTTCACGAACTCAGCTTTCACCACTCTTGGCGGGCCGACCCCAGTTGAGGCTGCTGCATTCTCTCCTCCCAAAGGAGAGCACACGTAGCCAAGAACCCCTTCGGACGACCAATGGCTCAGCGAACAGCACATGCACCTTCTTGTACTGCTCCCCTTCCTACGTAGTCAATGCACCTAGTGGTTAGACAGCCAGTGCCAAGACCACTCTTAGTTCCTCCTACTAGTCTAGTTGTTAGGCGACCTGTGCCTACTATACATATTATGCAGGCTGCTCCAGCCTCTCAGCACCGGAAGCCCTCTCAGCGCTGGAAGCCCGTTGTTGCTCCTATTGTTCCGGTGGAGGCAGCTCAAGTTCGGGTTCCCCCTCCTCCCTCTAGAAAGAGGAGTGCCCAGACCGAGGCTCCTTTACCTTCTGCCAGTCGGGCTTCTGTGTTCTCTCGACTCTCTTACCCCGAGACTATAGAGCAAACCTCGACACTTCCTGTAGCTCCTATTCCCCCTGTCCCCCAGGCAGTGGGTTTTGATGTACCTTCATCCTCTACCTCCGGCCTAAGGAGAAGGGACCGGAGAAATCGAAATAGAAGATTGTGTTTGGCTGCATCTGAGGTAGATAGACAGAGGATGGCAGAGGCGGTGGCTCACTAGGGAACCTTTATTTGGTCTAGTGACTGGACGTAGAGCTACGTTCGGCGAGCGCTGAGATCGCGCCACATAGCAAGCACAAAAATGCGGACCTGACCCGGCGAATAGTGGTTTTGTCACACGTGCGAAATTTAAATCCATGATAACCCGACAACCAGCCCATCACGGTATGGTTATATTTTAAATATATTCCTACCATGTAGATTTTCATTTCGCTATACTAGATGCAAAGACGAAGCGACTTGTGCAACTATTCCTTTCCTTCATAGTTCACAAGCATTTGCCGTGAGTTCGAAGCAAATTTCCAGTCGAAAACCTCCACAGAAACAATGCCTGAGGTTACAAATTTCTTCCGAAGTACTTTCATTCTTGTTAGATAGGTAATCTGGTTATAAAAAAAAAAAACAAAATCGTATTTTTAGGGTTAGGGTTTACTTACTAAGGTTCTTTTTTAGTAAAAAAATTTGAATGTATACTGTGAGAACGTTTCAAATCAATCTGAGTTCATGAAGTAATGCTCGGTACTAATCGGTATTCGGTGCTGGTTGGTACTGTTCTGTACTATTCAGTGCTGCTCAGTACTGCTCGGTACAGGACGGTATTCAGAGTTAATACTCGGTATTTATAATAAATATCTTATTATTTTATATATATAATATTTTTGTTCTTTGCTGCTTCGTACTGTTGGGTACTGTTCGGTGCTGATAGATACTTCTCAGTACTCAATAATTCTCGGTACAGCTCGGTATTCAGAGTAATTACTCGGTATTTACAATAAAAATCTTAATATTTTATATATAATATAATGTTCGTTGCTGCTCAATATTGCTCGGTACTGTTCGGCCCTGATCGGTGCTTCTCGTAACTTTTGGGTACAGCGCAGTATTCAGGGTTAATACTCGGTATTTAGAATAAATATATTAGTATTTTATATACTCTGTACTGTTCGTTGCTGCTCGGTACTGTTCGGTGCTAATCGATGCTTCTCGGCACTGCTCGGTATTACACGGTACTTCTCGATATTTGTCGTTATTGCTAATTTTTTCAAAGTAAATACTCGGTAATTAGGTTTGATATATTATGAAAATAATCTGTTTATGTGATTGCTATCAATTCTCCTTAACATTACTCGGTACTAGAAGTTATAAATCGATATTTACATAAGTTTTATTTTATTTTTTTTATCATACAGGGATATAACCCCAAGATTCATTTCAGATGTCGAACTTCAAGTTTTAGAGAAGTTTGTAACGAGATGGTTGTAAAATTTGGGGAGCCGTTAGTATCAAGACTACGGCAGCTACATATTAATCAGTTCCTATTACTGTCTCGATTCCCTCAGAATATTCTAATTGTTTATATGTTATTGACGAAGTGGGACATTTAGTCTGAATGTTTTGTTATTAAGTTATTAAGAGAAAAATGATACCTTTTTCATCTGATGAAATAGCTTTGATTCTTGGGTTGCTGAACATAAGAAATAAATTTGTGCCAGGTAGTGCTATGATTAGTGGAGTGACAGCAAATAATATAAGGCATGATATTAAGAAATTGGATGTGTCTACTCCAATAGAGAAAGTAGTGAAAGAATTTATTGTTTACTTACTGACGAACATCTTCTTTCCAATGGCCAACTTCCGCATACCATCTTCAATATTAGACGTTGCAAACAATTTCAAAAACTTTGGAACTACAAGTGGCCCCAATCCATTAGGGATTTCCTTGTGATTGAATTTAATGCAATTGCAAAAAAAACATTCAAAAATTATTCACTAGGATATATCAATGGTTTTGTAATGATTATAATTGTGAGTATTTACTACATATATGGTTTGATTTTATATACTTAAACTATTGACAATTAATTTTTTTATCATTATAACATTGAATTGTGTGTTTTATTTAATTACATATATGATTTTTTGAACAAACAAATTTCCACCACATAGTGGATGATGTTGCTCGACCCCGTATCATTCGTTGGGATGGAAAATTTAATTATAGAGAAAAAGATATTAACAAATTGTTAACCAACCTTCAGGATACTGAGGAAGTAAACATACGTGTAGTAACTTATATTTCTGATTTATTTATATAATTTTGATGACTACAAACATATCTTGTACAGATTTTCACACATTTACAAAGAATTACAGATGCTGAGAAGACTTTACTTCAGAATTCTTCTACATATCCAACAAAAGAGCATCTACAAATTGTACTTACTCCACACACAACCCCTCACATATCTTATAAGCCCCCAACTCGAACTCCACCAAGTATTCAAACTCCAGACAGTCCAACTAGAATGTCAAGCCCCACTGAATCCCCTATCCAACCGTCAAACCCCACTGAATCTCCAATCCAACCGCCAATCCCCAACATCAAGACCCCACAGAAAGAATTTTTCCCAGAACCTAATCCAAATCGTCTTGTTACTGAAGAAACGAACTTGAAGATTTTAAATCAATACATTTACAAACTTATAACCCAGCAAAACTATTTGATCAAAAAAGTATCATCAGTCGAACTCTTTACTTGAAAGATGGGTAGCAGCATTAGAACAAGCAGCATTCGATAATAAAATGAAATTTGTTGTTATATATAAATTCTTGAGTGATAATTTTCATGGCTCTTTCAAATCAAACCGGAGTGAAAGTCCGAAGAAATCATCTTTAAGAACTGTATCTAACCATAACAATTTGAACGAAGTAGTCAAATATGTCGACCAAATTGTTGAGAAAATTACAAAAGAAGCAGATTTGAAAGGGATGAAAGAGGTTGTGAGGCAATCTGAAGATGGAGAATTTCCTTCATCAAATAGGGGAGGAATTGCACGACGTGTACAGCTCAGGAATGATAGAAAAAGAAAAAAGGTTAAAACTCCATTCACATTAGGGGACAGGAAGAAGAAGAGATCTCAGAGTACTTTTGTTCATTTGGCTATTCTTGCTGTTGAAGAGATCTCAGGTTAACAAATATTCAATTTAAAGCGCATTTATTCCAGGGTTATTACTGTCAATGTAAGGAGATGAACACAACTGCATTCGTTGCAAATATCACCAGAACTTCTGTTAAGAATGTTAACCTGATCCTTATTCCCATTATAAAAGAAAAACATTGGACACTATTGGTTGGTAATCTAAGGAAAAAACTTGGGAATTTTTGGATTCATTACCCAAAGCCACTCACAAGGCTGTGGCTCCTGAAGTTGTAAGTGCTCTTAAAATTTGTATTTGATTTCAGTTATGATATTGAATATTAAAATTTTAATTTTATTAATTTTTCAGATATCTCATTTATATGTTAATACACAAAATGCTTATGACGATGATATACGAACCTAACCAATCCTAACGATTCCGAACTTGCCAAAACAAGACAACAGCGTGGATTGTGGAATGTTTGTTTGTAATTATATGAAAACAGTAATCAAAGATGATATTATTCAATGGGATATCTATAAGAACAAGCAAAGCAATATAACTATATTTAAGGCTGAATTTGCATATGGCCTTTTTTGTAACAATATAAAATAAAAATTTGAATTTACATAGGCCATTTATGTGTTTTTTTTATTGTGGTTATAAATAAATTACAATGGTTCGATTCATACTGATTTTAGAAAATTGCAACTTATAGCAAAATATTTCTCAATAAAGTCAAAATCCAGCTAATATCGATTAATACATGCTAATACAAAGTTGTACAGAATAAATTACAACTTATGCATACGTCAGATGCAAAAAGATGTATACATCAGATAGAGTGCAACTTACAATTCAAGCTTATAACAAAACTTATCTCAAAGAACAAAAAAATCATCATATACCGAGTAATACCTATTAATACCGAGTTATTTAAAAACTCAGGATTAGTTTTTGAAAATCGAAAAAATATGCATACGTCCGACAAAAAACAACATAAAACAACTTACAATCCAACCTTATAGCAAAATTTTTTAGAAGAAGCAAAAAATCGTCCTATACCGAGTAATACCAACTAATACTGAGTTATTTTAAAACTTCGGATTTGTTTTTAAAATTCGCAAAAAGATGCATACGTTAGACAGAGTGCTACTTACAATCCAACCTTATGACAAAATATTTCTCAAATAAGCCAAAAATCGTCCAATACTAAGTAATACCAACTAATACCGAGTTATTTTAAAACTCTGGATTTATTTTTAAAATTCGCAAAAAGATGCATACGCCAGACAGAGTGCAACTTATAATCAAACCTTATGGCAAAATATTTCTCAAATAAGCCAAAAATCGTCTAATACTGAATAATACCGAGTTATACCGAGTTATTTAAAAACTCCGAATTTATTTTTAAAATTCGCAAAAAGATGCATACGTCAGACAAAGTGCAACTTACAATCCAACCTTATGGCAAAATATTTCTCAAATAAGCCAAAAATCGTCTAATACTGAGTAATACCTACTAATACCGAGTTATACTGAGCTGTTACATAAAGGACGACTGGATTCCTATTTCTCCTTGTGTAAAATTTATGCTTGTAGCAGAATTCCTCTCTGTGGGTTTCACTTTTTTGCTCTTCCTCTTCTCCCAATGATCCTTTAATCTAGTATTAGAGATTCTCTTTGGCCGACACTTCGCAGGATATCTAATTGTTTTATGGCTCCCCTAAGGTATGCGCTTATTTTTTTCCCTTCCATAATATTTTGAACATTTAGAGTCATTGCACTCATAGCGTCAATCATACATTGTTCTGCATCCTCATTACCCTGTGCTTCTGTGCTAATTTGATATACAAATCGGCAAACATAATTTCTAAAAATCATGTTACGCGAATCCTGAATGGATGTGCACATTGTTTCCAATAGGTAGGATCTTCCGTCCACTATATAAATCTTTCGTGCTCTAGATGACCATTTTGGAATAAAATATTTTTGAGGAATATTAACAATATCCAACTGGCTCAGAACTTTCATGCAATGAGAATATAATAAACTCATTATCTCAAATTTTGCACAGCTGCATTGTAAGTAACTGAATGTTTGTTATCCATAATTCTTAAAAATATTCTAAATACCCAAGAAAAAGAATCAATTGTTTCCTCAGATAGAAATGCCACCCACAATATAATTTTTTGCCAATGATTATCAACTCCAATAATAAGAGCACAGGCTAAATTATATTTGTTAAGATGATAATTTATATCAAAAATAATGACATCCCAAAGCAGTCGTAATCAATTCTCCCAAACTCATCAACCCAAAAAAAATTTATCAACCTGTCTTCTTCATCAGTTTGCACATCCCATGCAAATATGTTGTCTGCAGCTGTCCGGTCTTTAAACAATTCGATTAGCAAATTGATATCCCCACTCTCAATTCTGGCTCTTTCTCATTTTAAATGTATTTGTATGCATCCCTCTTTGTGAATCACAGATTTCCTACACCTCCCACCTCATCGGATAGATAGGATAATACATTAACTATTTTTATGCCAGCTTCAGACATTGATATCAGAACGGAGGTATTTTCTTCATTGATGTGCCTAGATGATCTCAGCAAATGTTGATCATCCGGATTAGCCAATTCGTGATTGTGACTCTCTACCGATCTTTTCACCATCCATATTCCATCTCCACTAACCGCAAATCTAATCATAGCCGGACATCCAGTTCTTGTAGTTGATTTTTAAAATTTCACGTTCTTATTTTTTTCTATCTCCTTGAATCCGGCTTTGGAACTTAAAAAATCCTTTGATTTTATTTTTCTTGAATTATGCCAGAATGAATGATGCTCTTTCCGAACACTAAAACCATGAGAATGAGCATATTGACAATATTTATCATATGATTCCTTTTCAGAGTTGTAAACTCTTTGTGAATAAATAATTCAAAGTATTATAAATTATTGAACCAAACAATTAATTTTGAGCAATACCGCAATGACTTCATACCGAGCAATACCGAGTTTTGTCGAAAATTATTTCTCGGTACACCTATTGTACTTATCTATAGCCTTAGTAGAAGGTAGACATAATCGACGTAAGAAAACAAATAAAACGAGCGTACCGAGCAATACCTATGAATACCGAGCAATACCGAGTTATCTAAATGCTCGGTACAAACATATGATACTTATCTAAAAGCTCGGTATAAGGATCTTATAAATACCGATCAGTACCGACTTATATCGAATTTTGAACAAATTTTTTATCTCGGTACAAACATATGGTACCTATCTAAAAGCTCGGTAAAAGGATCCTATAAATTACACTCCAAATATTCCGTTTTAGATCTACTCGAGCGAAAACCTTTAGACTCTAAGGTTGACCTCCATAATTCAAGTTTACCTTCAACTCCCTCTCTAGTCTTATCAACAAGAAGAATATCATCAGCAAAAAGCATACACCAAGGTACATCCTTTTGCAAATGTCTAGTGAGAACATCCATGACTAAAGCAAAAAGATATGGGCTTAAGGCTGATCCTTGATGTAACCCAACCGAAATAGGGAAATACTTGGTCAATCCACCTTGTGTTAGAACACAAGTAATAGCTCCTGCATATATATCTTTAATGATTTGAATATAAGCATTATTGACTCCTTTCTTTTCAAGAACTCTCCATAGCACTTCTCTTGGAACTTTATCTCGGTACACCTATGGTACTTATCTATAAGCTTGGTACAAGGTAGACATTATCAACGTAAACAAACAAAAAAAGGAGCATACCGAGCAATACCTATAGTATCCAACAGTACCATATTTGTATCAATCAATACTCCAACCCTCTCTATCGGTACGAATATGGTACTCATGGATAAACAAAAAGAAATGATCATACGTAACTAGATTTTAAAAATTTATATTATAAAACCTCTGTATATATAAGAAATTACTTGTATAAAAATAGAAAAATCTTCATCGACATTATAAGTGCCAAATGTTTCATTGAAATCGTCTAAGTCTTCCAAAGAAATAGTCGTTGTCTTTTCTTCCATCTCCTTGAACCCTTCGCGAAAACTTTATATTCATGCTGTAAACCCTAAACACTGTATAACGTCTTCAAACCATAATCCGTCAAAAGTTTATTAAACATATAAAGAATGCGCAGGTTTTTAACATTTCCTGCCTGTTTAAGATAAAGTACGTTGGGGCGACCCAAAATGGTGTAAAACACGTGACCAGTCAACAAACCACGACGGGTTTGGGCCAGGTTTTCGGGCTGCTACGTGGCAATATATGAGTGGCAACCGAACGTAAAGCAACATCCGGTGACCTGACCTAATAAACGTTCCTCACTAGGAGCCTATTCAGAGGAGAGTGATCCCTGTTCAGCAGGAGCCACGCGAGTTTCAATTTAACCTACCCCAACTGTTGCAGTAGCGCCTGAGATAGAAGCAGTCTAGGGATGACGCTTCTCCCTACTAGCACACAGTGGTGACGAGAAGGACGTCGCTTGCATTGCCGCGACCCCTCCTGTAACCACTACTTTATCCCGAGTTAGTTTCCCCATGGACAATGCTGCCCGAACCCTCTCTCAGAGGATTCGGAGTATCGTCCAACTAGCGCAAGGTCAAAGGTCTGTCAGTCGGGAGAGGTTACTCCGTCAGATCTCTCAAGTGTCCGTTTAGTTGCAGAGGCAGACTTTGAGGCAGAGATATAGATGGCAAAGAGGACAGCCACCCAGGCAGCCTGCTAGTTCAGTTCTGTCAGTTTGACCACAAACAGTTACCCTTGGTGTTGGACGACGCCCATGTCGTCATGGATCGAGACGGCAATTGGAGCCTACCGAAGCTTAGATCCGTTTAGTAGTTGTGGCCCATCAGCAGTTAGTTGTTCCTATTGGACCACACCTCAGCAGGTGGGTGTGGAGACGACGATAGGCAGACACCCATGTCAGGACAATACAATCAATAGAAGTAGTTGAGCAGATGGAGACAGTTGTTCCTTCTGGGTCTGAGGTAGTCCTGATGGTTTGTAATGCAGATGTTGTAGCTTCCCCCGGGGGTTCACTAGTTAGGGGAAAGATGGATTCAACTTTTAGCCCCCATAGGGACTCTTCCCCTATGAGTCCTTACATAAATGCCTTGTGTTAGACCCCCTCCGAGGAGGATACACTCGGAGAAGAGTCAGATGGAGAAGTGCTAGTGCACAGAGTTTGTGTAGTTACCCGACGAGGTCACTCGAACGAGTAGAGAGAGCCCAAGGACGATGATGAGCAGGGAGAGCCAGAGGTGGGTGAATCTCCTAGGTCAGTTGATATAGAGGTGATAATTTTGTACATTCAGACTCAGATAACAAAAATGGCCAGAGCTATGGCTACAATGACCGCGCAGTTGACAGCTTTGGGGGCGATGCCCTAGATAACGGGCGTAGCCACTCCTACTATGTCCAGGAACGAGCCCGCAATACCACCACTACACCTGACTCACCTATAGTAGCTACTACCATGGTTCAGAGTCAGTCGACATAGTTGTTAGCAGGACAGATTCAAGACTTGATAGCCTAGAAAATTGAGCAGGCGATTTCCATAGTCAGTTCAGCACTTCAATAGCAATCGTACTCATCGGGTCAGTTATCAATGCAGCCCAAACCTTCACGTAGGACTCCAGAGAGTCAGCAGTACCTACAGGAGAAGCTTAGTAAGGAATATATATTTAAAAGATAAAATGCGAAAAAGATTTTTAGATTCCTTATTAAGAAAAACATTTTAATATTACCGGACAATAGTAGATTGGAGAAGGGAGACAGACCACCCGCTCTATTGCCCCTATCACAGACATATCGAACATGTTATAGAGGACTGCTATGTGTGCAAGAACAAAGTTGAGAGGCTCATGGCCAGTAGGAAGATACATTTGCCTGATAGTGACTTAGTGCAGCCTTAGGGCAAGACCACTCAGATAGTTCAGGTGATTTCTGGTTCCAGCCGCAGTGATAGTCAGGGAAGAAGTAGCAGATCACCCAAAGATTATGAGGGAGAGTGGCAGCTAGCACTCTCCCGGAAGACAAAGCAGTTGATCGATAAAGCAGTTTAGAGTTCAGAGGCAGTTGAGAGGAAGCCTTTACAAGTCAAGTCGACAATTGTCGCCCTAGTTACTATGCTAACACCTTTTTCTCCTTATATTGTAGTGCCTACTGAGCACATTTCTTCTACTTTATGTAATAAAAAGATGTATGAAAAGGAAAAACTTGTTATAACCTCAGAAGGGAAGACGGGGCTCCTTCTAGCGTTTATGCTGAAAGACTTCGTTCTCCTTTCGATTGATGATGAAATAATAGAAGAATGTGATTCTAGCTACTTTTGATTTCATGCTCCTACTTTTAATTCTACTTATTCTGACACTCGTTCTTTTTATATTTTTTATATTGCTTGCAATGTAAGTAATCATGTGAAGATGAGTTTGACTATGATAAAGAACCAGCCTTTACTATTCCAAAGGATGGTTGTTACATAAATTCAGAAGATGAATCCGAGAATCCACTCAAGGCACTTTCATTAGAGCCAGCACTGTTGCAAATCTGTTTTCATGAATTATGTTTTGATGATTAGCAAACACTCTTGTTTCTATATGACTGTCTTTTTTACTGACATTTCAGGGCCACAAGATCCAACAAATTCAAGTTTGGGTAGACTAGGTTTGAGTCAGTCTGTAATTTTCTTTTTCCCTTTCTTGACACAATTGTAACCATTGAAGTGTTATGATGCTAAGTAACCCTACACACACTTGAGTAATTTTTTCTATCTGATTTAGAATTACTGTTTTTACTCACATCGTCCCGGACGATACTTATATCATCCTGGACGATCGAGTTTAAAACAGAAACCTTAATCAGGATTCCTAGTCAAGGCAGTCGTCATTAGGATATCGGCCTGGATGATACATGTATCGGCCAGGACGATATGCTCAAAACAGAAAGAATTCGCCGACATGATCTATTTAGGTATTCTTTATTTTTGGATATCGGCCAGGACGATCGTGTATCATCCTAGACGATTTGATACAATTATGCCTAAATTGATCAGACAATTAAGGAAAGCAATTAAGGATGATTGATACGATCACATCGTCCGGGATGATCTCGATATCGTCCGGGACGATCTCGATATCGTCCGGGACGATCTCGATATCGTCCGGGACGATCTCGATATCGTCCGGGACGATCAGCTCAAAAACCTTAGTTGCTTCTAGACGATCAACATCGGCCAGATCATATGTAGGACGATGTTCTGGACGATTTATCTCTGATGTGAGCTAATCGTCCGGGAAGATCGTAAGATCATCCTAGACGATCAAGCTAATTTTGAATCGTCCAGACCAACATTCAAGGCGATGTTCAGTACGATAGCACACAATTTGTACTGATCGGCTAGGACGATATCCATATCATCCTCGACAATAATGTCGGTTCTTGAAATTCTATTTAAAGGATCCGATTTTTCTCATGTATGAGACCTTGAGTACTGCTGTCTTGACCTAAGAGAGCTTTGGGAGAGGGAGAGGGAGAGAGAGAGAAAGAGAGGAACTTGTGAGAGGGATTTTGTAAGAGGGTTCACAAGGGTTACTCCAAGCAAGATTCCAAGTCGTCTTCTCCGGTCTTCGTCGTTCATTCTTGGGAGGTTCTTGGCAGGTCTACTTCAGCAAAAGGTCCGGGTTCTCTGCCCGCTTTAGGAGGAAGCAAAAGGAGTTGGTTCTCTGCCGCACCGGGGTTGTTGAAAAGGAGTTGGGTGTAAAAGCTTCTCCGCCCTTCCAAAACTTGTGAGGGGGAGTTTGTGATAATAATATTTCCTGTTGAGGATGACTCTATACAGGACGTTCACTTACATTCAGGGAAGATCCTTCCTCCTCCACTGTACGAGACATTCGGGCTAGCACGGTCTAAGGAGTGTGCCTCTTTATCCATAATATAGGTGCCCTACTAGGTCTTGAGAGTCAGGGTTTGGAAGAGACCACTATGAATATAGAGTTAAGAGTGTCCCTCATTATTTTTTCACAATCATAGAGGGCTATATAGAGTAGGGTGTCATTTATTCGACTTGGTCTGATGAACGAGCTTTACAGCAAGCCCGTATTTGGCGAACTGATTTATATGGGGAAGAGTCGGTCTACTCATGCCAATATTCGTGTAATCTCTCATTCTTATCCGGTTGTTTATCTTGCCGATGAAGAAGACACGGATGATGTTAAGGATAGGGTCTTGGATGCTCCATGAGAGTTTGAAGATGACACTACTTCCTCCATAAATGAACTGTGTGAGGTAAACTTAGGCACTGATTCAAATCATAGACCTATTTTCCATAGTTCTTTACTGTCTGATTTAGAGGCTTAAGATTACGTCAAGCTCCTCTTAGAGTTTAAATATTATTTTGCCTAAAATTACACCAAAATATCTGATTTAAATCTAGAGGTAGCCGTTCATAAGTTGGTCATTAAGCCCGATGCAGTCCCTGTTAAGCAGTCACCTCATAGGATGAGGTTAGAAATTGAACAACAAATGATCGTCAAAACTAAGAAGCTCATAGAGGCTGGATTTATTTGTAAAGAGAAGTATCACACTTTGCTTGCCAATATTATTCCAGTCCGAAAGAAGAGCGGACAGATTCGTGTCTGTATTGACTTCTGTGATTTGAACAAGGCATGTCTTAAGGATGATTTTCCTCTTATTGTCCCCGAGATTATGGTTGATATAGCTTCATCCCATAACATTTTCTCATTCATAGTTGGTTCGTATGGTTATAATCAAATCAAGATGTCCCATAAAGATGAGAAGTTTACTGTATTCCGTACACCTATAGGTATATTTTGTTACAAGGTGATATCCTTCAGTCTCAAGAATGCTGGAGCCACCTATTAATGAGCTATGACTGTTATTTCGATGAGATGATACATGAACAAGTTGAATGCTATGTGAATGATTTGGTGGTCAAAAGCAAGGTCCATGGAAATCACCTACAAGATTTATAAATCGTTTTTAAACATCTTCGCAAATTTGATTTGAAAATGAATCCTTTAAAATGCGCATTTAGAGTTAATGTATGAAAGTTTCTTAGGGTTTATAATCCGCTATCATGACATTGAGATTGACCCTTCTATGATCAAAGCCATAGTGGATCTGAAACCCCCTAAAAGTCTTACCCAGTTGAGATCCTTCCAGGGTAAACTTTCTTTCTTGTGGAGATTTATCTCGAATTTTTCTAATAGATTTGAGAGTATAAAGCGCTAACTGATGAACCCCACTGTTTTAGCTGCAACTATCCCAAGTAGGCCGTTGATTCTCTATACTACGGCCCTAGATGAATTCTTGGATGCACAGTTAGCTCAAGAAAAGAAGGCAAAGAGAATGTCTTGTACTACCTCAGCAGATGATTGCATATCCGACGATGAAAAAGCAATGTTTGACTTTGATCTTCGTAGTGCAAAAGCTTAGACACTATATACTTTCGCATAAGGTTAACTTGATCTCTAGAGTTAATCCCTTGCAGTATCTAATGATCCGTCCGACCCTTTCAGGTCGTCTAGCATGCTAGCCGTTTATGATTCTGCTTCAATTCGACATTACTTTTGTTCCTCAATGGATTATCAAAGGACAAACACTAGCTGACTTTCTTGCTGCTCACCTGATCCCTGTAGATTCTCCACTTGATGATGATCTACCGGATGAACTAATCATGAGTGTGGATAAGCAATAGTCCCCTACTTGGGAGATCTACTTTGACGATGCATCATCCGTTAAAACTTTATATCGAAATGAAACTCTCATAGTTAGGGTAGGTTTGGGCCTTATCTTTGTATCCACTGAAGGTCACACTCTTCGTTACTCCTACACTTCCGATGACTGGTGGGTGTTGCTTTGCCCACACCTTGAGACTTCACCACTTATGAACTCACAAGTTCAAGAAAAAAAATCAGAATTTTTTTTTATAATCAATTATTAATCCTAATACAAGACTAAAGGCCATATATATAGGACTCAAAGAGAAAAGAAAAGAAGTGGCCGAAATGCCCTTAGGGCTACAAATCAAAACAAAATATAAGCAAGAGTATAATCATCCAACATGAAATAAAATAAGCTAATACATGAAATAAATCAAAAATACATGCTCCTAATCATAGCCGTCGATCTTCGATGCTTTTGATGATAAACATTCCATAATCTCTTGTTGATATCCTCATCAAGAATTATCATTATAGTAGCATGTGAAAAATATGAACTCTGAAAAAAAGTTAAGTATGGAATATCAATTTAAATTAAAGTTTAGCTATATATGATTTATGACTTATAAATATAGGTGGTACAAAAGGGTTCCTGAATATGAGACTACATTACAAATGGGGCAAAAAGGATCTCAAAGAAATGAGACCTACATAACTAGTGGGGCAAAAGAGACCCCTAAAGAGACAAAATGGACCTCTATATAATTCAATGGCGATAACGCCATGTTTATCTAGAATCCATTGAATATATTTATGAAATAGTAGCCAAATCTTTTAAAGAATAAAATTGATATTCAATATGAGTTCAAGAAAAAATAAATGTTAATGTCAAATGAGATTTTATGAAGTATTCTAAGTAGTTTAACTTTTATTTATATTTTAATATTCTGAATTTTATAATCATACAAGTTAAATACTATTTAAAGTTGCCTAACTTACTGAGCCTCACATCTCACCAGCATATTTCTTACGGACTGTTGTTACAAGAAAAAGAAAAGAAAATGTCGAGGAAGACTAAGTGCAAGTACTTAAAATTTATATACTAGTTTTAAAACTGTTTGTAAGACTAAATTTAAGGTATGTGAATATTCTAATAAATGATTTATTTGGTTTTTCCTTAGTGGCTCTATAACTACATTTTTATTAAAATTTTTAATTATTAGTTAGAGGACACGTACCACGTCCTTACTAGTAGGAGATTGTTTGAGAATGGATCCAAGTGATATTTTCGACTAGGCATTTAACTCTTTTGTGAGCTGAAGTAGTTTTAAATTTATACACATCGGCAAACTGTTACAGATGGTGAATGAATTTTGCTTTAAGCGTTGAGATGGATAGTTTCATTTTTAAATATTTTTGGGATTTGGGGATTTTTTTGGATTTTTCTAGGATTTTAGGTGGAGCTTTAGAGTATTTGAAATTGACTTTTGGGAGACACTTGAAAGTATTTGAAATGGACCCCTCCGGTTGAGATCTTCAATCAATGCGGCCATCATTGGGGCGTTTGGAGTTATTTTTCATTTGATTGAACCTTGTCGACTCTCTCACTGTCGACAGAGGATCGGGTTTCATAAGCTTTAAGCCTTTATTAGTGAATTCTTTTGATTTTAGGCTTTGAAGGCCTAATATGAATGTATTGAAACAAATATTCTGATCGCCACGGCCACATATTTGTTTGATGGTGTGAACCCTGTCGACTTCTATTGACCCGTATAGAAGGATCAGGTTAGAACATGAATTCACTTATTGACCCGCGCAGCTTTCCTAGATATCACTTGTGTACCAATAACACACTCGTCAGGGCCAATGCGGGTATTTGAGGGCATTTTATAATTAAATCCTGTCCACTCATTTTATTTGCTAAGGAGGATCGGGTTTAAATTTAATAACCCGCGCAGCATCCCTAGGCGTCACGTGTGTACCAATAACACACTCGCCGGGGCCCATGCAAGTTAAGATTGCATTTTCCCCTTTAGTGTACCTATGTGTATACAAATTACAGTGCATGTGCAGGGGTACTTTAAAATATTTGTAGACGTCTTCTGTCTGCTTGTACGGAGGTTGCAGATCCGGTGACGTGGCGTAGCAACTTCTGAATTGAGTTGTTCGCTACTTCGTATAAGTAGACTGTCGTTCACTATTTGTTGATTTTTTATAGGTGGGTCATAGTGTACTAACTAATCTCCTACTTGGCTATAGATGATTGTATCTATTGCAGCGCTTCTGTATTCGCACACAAACAATTTGTTGTGTTAGATGCTATGTGATGACATGTTAAATGTTTATTTATTGAGAAATTGATGTATGTTGTACTTCTGTCCTTGTCTCTAAATTTAATTGAATGTCATTTTATCTACTAAATTATGACTCACCCTACTTATGGGACACTTTTTAGGAGAACCCGATAAAAGATAATGGCGGATAGACCACCATTTACGTACCGTTATAGAGAGATGACAAGCGACATATTCTTTCTTTTTGATTTTTTATATTTTAAGATAGGACTCATGATGAATTGTAAGGATTTTTTTTGATATTTTTTATGTTTTGAACATCTATGTTTTAATATTGATATGTTGAATGATAGATGAACAGAAAGAAAGAAAAATTTTACTTAGCTTTTTATATAGTGGCTATTTCTTTATGCATTGGAGATATTTTGATGTTGTAATGTGAAGGTTTTTAATTTCTACTATCTGACCTCCGTTCCCGTCTCGCTTATGCGAGCTTACCGGGCCGGGTCGTAACAAGTTAGGAATGTAATGTACCCACACATATAAATTGAAAAAAGGTCTTGGAAAAGGAAATGGAAAATGGAGCACCTTAATAGATATAATTAAGATGATGACTGCTATGATAGTTGTATTATTTACGAAAAAGATAAGATATTATATGGTATATAATATTAATGCTACAAAATCTATTGCAACATCAAAACTTTAAATTGAATTAATTGTTAAATAAAATTTTTATTGTTTTATAACAAACATGTATATTATTTCAATATTCCTTGTTCCGATTATTTGGAAACATGATACAGTTAGTTGTGACATAACTCATTAATATCACTTAATAAAACATGGAAAGAAACAAATGAGCTAAAGAAGAGTGAACGTATATTGTAGATGTGATATTATAAGAGAGATTTATTTTCAAAAGTCATATTGTTTTTTTCTTGAATAATGAATTTTGAGTTGTGGTAGCTCTTTCAATATGTAGGAAGTGAATGAAATTTTAAATATCCATTCGACCGTCAATTTCTGCTTCATTAATTAGAGCCTTCGGGCAAGATCATGATACTTACTCCTAAAAACAAGAAATGCTAATATTAAGAATATTGTGACTGGTATTACTATATCACTTGTGAGCAGTGACTGTATTTCTTAGCCTGGAAAAAAAATTATAACCTTTAAGGAAGCAGGATATTTTACGAGCATACTGATAAGACCAACTTGTTCTAATTTATTTGACACACATCCTATGTTGAAGATACTCCTCTTTTGTTATGCTTGGTCGGGGATTTGAAATCCACAGATGTCCCACATGCTCATAAACTAAACATCTACTCTGCTTGTGGGTTTTGCAATATGGAACAGGAATAAAAAAACCACTTATTCTTCGAATGCACTTACACATTCAACATCCTCACTCAATGCTTACCTTGGACGGCTACTTCCCTATTGTGCCCCAACGCCCTGCAAGTGTTACAACATATTAATAACTTATGGGTTGCATGTAAAATTGTATAACACCTCTATTATATCTCCACCTCTTGCTTAATCTATTTCATTTCGCATGAGATATATAAAATGTCACGACCCGACTCGGTAAGCTTGTATAGGTGAGGCAGGAACGAAAGTCAGACAGTAAAAAATAAAAATATTCACATTACATAAACAAAACACTTCAAACATAAAGAAAGAGTCACTATAAAATGTCAAGTGAAAATTTTCTTTCTATTTATTTATCATTCAATAATATCAACTTTAAAATATAGATGTTCAAAAAATAAAAAGAGATCCATAAATCTTTCCTTACAATTCGTCCTGAATCATTCTAACTCAAAATATCAAAAATCAAAAAGAATGAACCTGTTGTCCGTTGTCTCCCTACTACGGTATGTAAAGGGTGATATATCTGTCATTCTCATTTATCAGATTCTCCTGAAAGGTGCTTCATAAATAAGATGAGTCATAACTCAGTAGATAAAATGTCATTCAATTAAATTTAAAGGCAAGAAAAGAATTACAATATGCATCTACGTCTGAATAAATAAACATTTAACATATCATAACATATTATCTAAAGTGAAAATGTTTCTAAGTCAACCTTTAAGTTATCTTTCTTGCATAAACTTGCAATCATTTCTCTTTAAGCATTCATGACTCATTTGATGCCTCATATACATATAAGATAAAGACATAATATCATAATAGCATAATAGTAATCACTCGTCTTGGAAGTATCATTTGTACTGATCAGGTACATATTTAATTGGTCATCTTTACCATTTGATTCTAAAGAACCCTTTACCATTTGGCTCAAAAGAGTCCATTTACCATTGGCTCAAAAGAGCTTCTTTACCATTGATACTTCTACATCAAATATGCACATATAAACATTTCTTATTTATTCATAAAAGAGACTTTAGCATGACATTCATGTGTATGTTCTCATATGATATTACATGCTTGCTAATTAAATGAGAAAAGAGATATGCATATGTATATGTTGCATGTAAAAGAAGGCATATGTATTACATGAAAATAAAAGAAACATGAACTTTACCATTCTTTATTATCAATACATAAGAAATTTATTTTTGTATCATGTGATTATGAGCATTTATGTAAGAACATGCTAGCTATAAATGAAATTACAAAAAACATAAAAAATACCATTTTTACATGTTTGTATTTATAGCACTTTCTAAATTTAAAAAAATTTCATTTTACCTATCTCACCACGATGATTTTTCGAAAGTCCTATCGAGCTCTTTCCTTTATGCGATCAGTATCTAAAAGAGACATAACATAACGTGTAAATATTAGTTGTTCTCTCATAAACTTCTAAAAACCCTAATCTATGAATAAAGAACTCATCCATACATCATTCTTTTACTTTCTAAATGAACTCTTTTTTCCAATTCATGATAAATCTCATTCTTATTTTCTCTAAATTGGGATTTAATCATAATCTTAGCTTTTGAAAACCTCCCTCAATTCCTTTGCTTACCACCTGCATAAAGAACCTCTCTTACACTTAAACATAAATTAACATAGAATAATTTTTTTTGATTTTCTAAATTAAAAATTAGAAAAATAACATTTTGTGCAAAAGTCCTATTTCTTGCCTTTAAAAACATTCCTAAGCCTATTTGAAACCAATACACTTAAAAATTTTCATGATTTTGGAAAGTCCTAAACCTTAGAGCATGAAAATTTCTTCATAAAATTTAACTAACTTCATGTAAAAGCTCTAAAACATCATTAGAAAACTTTTACAAAGCCATTTTGAAAAAATACAAAAAATTGCAGAAAACCCTAATTTTTAAAAATCTAAATTTTTCAAGAAATCATCTCATTTTTGTGCTTAGAATCATCCTCTAAACCTTCCATATCCTTTTATCTTAAAGAGTTTTGAAATTTCTCTCAAATCGTAGATTTCTTTCTTGAGAAAACCCTATGGAAAATCATGAGAAAAAAGTTTATAAAAACTCACATTACCCTTCCTTTAGTCCTCCTTACAATTTCCCTTCAATCTTCCTCACAAACCGCCGTCGGAAACCGCCCCTAAGACTGTTGTTCATTTCTCCCCGTCGCCTCTTCTCTCCCTCTTTTGTTCCGTTCGGGCCACACGAGAGGAATGGGGACAGAAATATTTCGGTCCCCTAATAAGAGAGAATGCATCTCCCTAATTGCACAAAGTCTAAAATGCCCTCACTTATATTATCTCCACTTAATTGATATTAAGGGCAATCTTGTCACATAAAAAATTCTATGAATTTTAACTTCCAAAATACGAGAAATTCAATATGAGTTCTTTATACCGATTCGCTCAGAATTTTGCGTACTATTTTATAAAATTTATTGCGTCGAATTCTGACGACTTTGAAATTTTTCCTAATTTCATCACGGCGCATCGAAATGCATGCGACGCTGAAGATCGTTGTTTTTCGGGTTTTACATGAAAGACTTTTTGGCAACTCAACTTCTTGTTGTAGTATTCAACAATAAAATTTTAGAACAATTAAAACAAGATGATGCAGGACTAGAATTCTTAGATGATATTTGATGTAGGATTTTTGCACGTAGTCCTGCATCACAAAAGTTCACAATTGGGAAAAATTCCATGAAATTGAACATCTCCTGCTATAGTAGGCTTCTCGGTTGTATCGTTTTACTAGATGGCTGTTGATTTGGTTGGTTGCTCAGCTTGTTTTGTTGGGTTATTCGATTAAGGTTTTGGAGCAAGGACCATGTTGAAACATCACTTCCCAGCTTTGTTGATGCTTCTCTGAGCATGCTCATTCTCACCCACCAAAGCAACCTACAGGCAACCATGGAAGATGGTTCAACACAACTTGCGGATCCTGCTTTTGGTGAAGACTTTTGTATTCTAAGTCCGACATTTTATATTTTTGCTCCCCCTACTGACATATCATGTAATTATTTAAACAACTTTCTGGGGTTATTTTATTTTGTTATGACTACAGGTTCTCACTCGTAATTTTATCATTAATGTCAATGAAATGGGCTAAAGCCCTCAATTTTCCCAAAAAAAAATATATATTCAGATTAAGGACCACTTGCAGAGAAAATTGATTAGAACGCAAGTAGGACATACCTTTTTCTACATACCATTCTGGAGGAAGCCTCTCTCCTCCACTTCCGACACACACGTGAAAGCCTGGAAGTCTTGCAGCACCTAGGGTAAAGAAAAAGAAAGGTTAGGCATAAGAAAAGAAAAAGATACGCATAAGAAAAAGAAAAAATCAGAGCATGGAAAACAAAGCCACTTGGTCTTGTCATTGTAGGAAAATTTTGTCAACTAAATAAATAGAATGTGTTTTATTTGAGTAGACATTATAACAAGATGTCATTCTTGTTGCTAAATAACTTTGAATTCCGCAAATAAAATAAAACAACCAATTCATGTGCAAAATGAGGAAATATGAAGCTCTTACAAATAGATTCACGCAGCTGGACTGCATATATAAACCTCTAACAAATTGGGAAGACTCTTTCATGCTAATACAATTAAATGAAGTGAACTTACATTAAAATCATAAAATTATGTTTAGGGAAGAAAACTGTCACTTGAAACGTATAATTATTGGTGATGTTGTACAATCATCACTTAACAAATTATTAAAAAAGAAAGAGCAATAGGCACATAATGATGGAAAATAGTTGCACAACAGATATCGAAAATAAAAGGTAATGAAATACTAGAAAACATTTCGTGCATGGACATTGCTCGTTATTATAAGAACCGTCTTCTTGGAGAAACTCTCACAAAAAAACCTAACTCTTCCCACCCGCAACCTCCCATCTCCTCCCCTCCTCCAGCTTCACCAGAGGTCCCTCATCAAAGAAATCCTCACCTCCACCTCCATTGCTTTCTACCCATTTCAATAAGCAACCGCCACCACTAAATGCTCTAGATTTTCCCCCTCTACAATACATCATTAACCTTAACTCCATAGCCAGTTTAACTCCCATACCTCCTCTGCTAGAGATGGGCTCCATCGTTGCCCTTCTATATTCACTTAATTGGAAGAGTCTGCTTAACTCAAAAAACTCCTACACCAAGGATTTCTTTTTTTTTGAGAAAAGCATAATCTGCATTAAAAAGGAAAGCAAGCAAAAAAAACAACAACTACAAAGTAGATTCCTCCTTCATTATATTGATAAATGAAGGAGGAACCTCATCCAAAGTTAAGTCTTCCCAAATAAAACTACCAACCATAGCATAGCTAGCACACAAATCCGCTAGCTTATTGCTATCCCTCTTAATACATTTAAAAATAACATTATTGAACTCTTGAAAAAATTCAAAGTTTTCCATACCTTTGCTCCCTTGGTTTAATGCTTTATGAATAACTTTGATCACATTTGAGTTGTCACTCTCAATGATTGCTCCTTTGTATTTGAACATCCAATCCTTAGTCACATCTTTTAAAGATTTAATAGCAAGCATTTCCAATTGGTTTATGTCCCAATGAGTATAAGATTTACCAAAAGCCAATAAGAATCTCCCTTTG